>NC_132896.1:32471476-32646476 GCF_030463535.1 Salminus brasiliensis | reverse complement strand
ATAAACTGGAAACTTTAAAGTTCATTTCCTGGACAAAGACACAAAGCTGTACTGTACCATGTAGCCATCTTTTATCTACACCCAATTATCTAGACTGTGAAAGAAGGCAATGGCTATTTAATGGGACATTATTCATCATTCACAAATCTATGTTTTATAATTTATTGTCCTGCTAAAATGTTTGTTTGATATTAGAGTAAATTTTATTGTTTAGAGTATTTGGGTTATTACCACCCTGCTACTTTAAATTATTAGTCACGTACATATATACGTTATAATCAGTTATACAAGTTATAATCATTAGCATTAACATGATCTGAAAAGCTAGAACCTGTTAACCAGTTAATTATTTCAGGGTAATATAATTAGACTGTCATGACTATAATATTCCCCAAATAATTATTATTATACTTAGCCGGTCAGCACTTAGACTATAAGGTACTACAAAAGAAACCATTACCTAAATTACAGTCAAATAAACAATCATCATGAGGTAACACAAAACTCAGAAGACGCTCACCGCTGCAGTGTTTACAGTTTCCTTTACAGATTAAAATGGATTGAGCTGCGATCACAACCACACACACTCCCAATGCTGCTCCCAGGAAGATCACAGCAAGATCCACAGGCTTCTCTAGAAGATATAAATCATTAAATTACGACATATTTATTTTCATAAGCATTAAAGACTTAACCAGTAAGATATGATATGGTAAGAGTATGATGTCAAATATGAATAACTAAAGCATCAGTTTATTAAAGCTCAGAGTATCCAGCTCTTCTTAGGTGTTTCTACTATTTGTACACTTTACTAAAGAAGATTCTATGACTCTTTTTGGTGCCATAGGAAAAATGTTCCTTACAGCAGGCTATCCAGGAACCAGGAAAAAAAAAACATAAGCATTCAAATGGTTTCCTAAGACATCAAGGTTCTAGATATAACGCAGAACCCCCTGTATGTGACTGCATATTAAGAAAGATGTGAGGCTTACTAAAGTCTACTGTAGCTCCATTGCCCACAATGATCTTCCCACAGCTGGACACAGCGCAGTAGTAAGTTCCAGTATCTTCACTGTTGTTGATGTTCTTGGAGAAGCTGAACACACAGCCGTCTTTAGAAGAGCTGATCTCACACTGACGGCTGCTGTTGTGATGAGTGTAGATGATCTCAGGAAAGGATCGTCCTGCAGCAGATCTGAACCAGAGCACTCGAAGTTCAGCTGCTTGGACCTTACTGTGGACCGTGCACTGCAGATTCACTGGTTCTCCTGGAGAAACTGACTGGAATTCTGGACTCTGGGTAACTGAGGTTAAGGACTGGGAATGATCTGATCAATATAATAAAGACAGTGTAAGATTAGGATATGCAGGTAAACTGTTACGGAATTAATAATCAATAAAGTTTAGAATGGATATTCAATTATGTCTTATTTAAGGATCTTTTGAACTGATATTGGGTTTTCTTGGTCTCGCCCGGAGCAGTCGGTTACCCATGATACATGTTTGATTATAAAATGCTTCAATATTGCGGTTGCTTCAGACAGTGTAGAGTGTGAATTAGTAACAATGTTCAACTTTACTGAAATACAGCAGTTAAAAAAGTAATGTCATTACCTGCCACAGCTACAAATATCACATTTGTAAATGTAAAGCTTTTTGCATCTCCTCGTCCACAGTAGTACATTCCTTCATGAGCTTTAGTCGGTTTTTCAATAGTTAAAGAAAAATTGTTGTGCAGTTTTAAAGCTAAAGCATCAAACCCAGGTGAAAGAGCGCCCCATGATTTGTCTTGAAGCCTTGTTGCCACTTCCTGAGGTTCCTGGCCCAGAATTTGCTTGTACCAAACCCGGTGTGTGTAGGCAACAGACTGTTTTACAGCTTTACAGTCAAGAGTAACAGGTTTATCAGACTCAGCTGAGATAAACACTCGCTCAGCAACATCCTCAGCTTCAGCAGAACCTATAAAATAAATTAAGATCCGATTAAAACCAAGAAAGAAAAGGTAGACAAGGTTTCTACACCTGACAGTAAAGCTCCAACCCTAGAAGCAGCTGAAGACCTGAACGATTTAAGAAGTTTATAAACTTACACATTATGTAGAAGAGGAAAATGAGAATCCTCGTCATAAATGAAGCCATTCTTGTTTCAGGCAAACTGGAAAGGAAGTAGTTTACAGAGGCATCAAAATGTATAAGCAGGTCTTGAGTTGAATCTGATTGGCTAGACTTGACAAGTTTTTTTTTTTTTTCTTGACTTGTAACCCATGTTTTACTTGACTTCATTATCATAGTACTTTTCCATTAAGCGTAGAAGTCGAGACACTCCCAATAACAGTTATGTAAAAACTATTCAATATATAAACCCTTAATGTTTCAAAGTCTACAATGGAGAGTGGAACTGAAATAAAAGAGACCAGCTTACTTAAATAGAGGAGATCATTACAAATACACAAACATACAAATCACAGAAAAAAATCTGTACTTAAAAGGTTGAGAATTTAAATGTAATTCAGAAATTTGAGTGTAAAAGTTAAAGATTTACTGTGTTCCCTCTGCCAGTGGATTATGATACATGTTATTTTTGAATTTGACCATCCAGGACTGGTACAGCCATCAATGTCATTTGTTCAAACATTGTCCGATGAATGTTTGTTCATTTGTAGTCTACAGGCTCCTCTACAGGCCTTTGGGCCAGCAGCTCATGCTCATTACCAACTAACTCACAGATACTAATTGTGTTATTGCCCAGCATACTGATATTACATTACTAAAACATGGGAACTAAAATAACATTCCTAAAACATGAAAGAGAGACAGATTTCGTCAGTTGGATAAATTAAGAAAATGAATATTTGCATAGTCAAATTCTTTCTTCTGTAGCTTTGAAATGAGCTTTCATTTAGTTCTTGTCTAAAAGGTGTAAACTTCTACATTTTTATGGACTGTCATCATTGACTGCTTGCAAATTTCCTAGTAAACTGTATAAATCCCAACACTATGTGCCATTGACCTTTTGACCTTGGTATAATAAGCAACAGAATTATTGGCAAACAGACAAAATGTAAAACAGTAAAAATCTTTTAGCTGTTTATTCTGATTGATTGATTGATTGATTGATTGAAACCTAAAATCTGAGTGTTGCTTCTTCCTGTGGTAAAAAATAATAAAACTTGGCTGTCTACACATGAAGTATCCCACAATTTCAGTGATAGGTCTCTGGACCTGGGCCTGTTCTGAGCTTCATGCTTGTGCCCGCATGCCTGAATCTGGGCCTATTGTAGCTAAAAGGAACTTTATTATTATTATTATTATTACTATTTTTATCTTCATCAAAATCTTTATTTTTTATCTTTATCATTATTATATATTTTTTCATCTTTATCAAATTGGTGTTTATCTTTGTAATAACTAATCTAAGCTTCATCCCACAGTAGGAAGTCCAAGATATAGATTCAATAAAGTCCATAGTTTTGCGTCTTTAAAAATGATATTTAAAGTAACTGTTTTTTCAGTTCTACAATTTCATTTAAAAACACTCTCACTTCATACAAATAGATGATCCACAGTCATTCTACTACTTGTTTTCCATAGTTTTTATTTCACAAGACAACCACAAGAAGTCATGCTCTTTAAAAATATCATATTTAGTACTTTTTTGAATCTTAATTTATATTTTAATTGTTTCCGCACTTCGTTGGGGCTGTAAAGGGCTTCATCCCATGCCTGGCATTAGTCATGGTGCCAGTAGGTTCACGTTTATTTGCACCAAAGACTTCGGCCTTATTTCAGTACATCTCTTAGGGAATCTGTGTGTGTATACACTTGTGCATCTGTGTCAGCAATGGGTGCAGCTGAATGATGCAACAGATGAATGCATGTCATTACAGGGGTGTCCACAAACATTTGGATATGTTGTGTAGATTTCAGAGTACAATACACTGGGCAAAACAAAGTTGTTTTTTTTTAGGATCTTTTGCCCAATTTGACCCAATTGCACCAATTATCATATATATATGTATTGATGACTTTATTTTAAATAGTGGGAGCTAGTTAGCATTAGCTTAGCTGGCAAGCAAACAGCTCTGCTGAGTCACCCCTGACACAAGTTTAGATGATCATGACTCAGGTCTGAGAGAGTGAAGTCAATCTGCTGGTGCAGGAGGGACAGAAAGTCAGATTTCAACCTCTTTTGGAACTAAAACCAACTGACCAAGGAAATACAGGCTTAGTTTACAGCCCCGAAGTGCAACACTAATTTTGTCTGCATTCCCATATTTTACTACGTGCACTCTCTCACACAATCACTCACCTCACAGTCAATAAAAAAGATAAGCACATTTTCTAGTAGCTCTCATTAGAATAGTGACCCCAGTTTATAAAAGCTGGTACAATAATAAAGCCTTAAGTAGGAATCTGGATTATCCTCCCATTTCGGAGAGAATGAGATGACTGTACTGCTGACTGAAGCTGTTCTCAGTTCCCCACGTTTAGAACCACTGTAGCTTCACTTCCTTCACAGAAGTCAACCACAAGTTCTTTAGTGGTTTTCAGAGTTATATTCTGCTGTCCTTCCCTCTAATCTATGTTTAGATGATGTTGTCTGAGACTTCACATGTATTAAAGACAAAACAGCGTCTAAAGAAGACAAAGTGATCAAAGTGTGAAATTTCTTTAATGTGACGTTTTCACAGAACATCAAGGTGAAGGTTCATGAGCATCTTAGCAAAACTCACCGAGGACAGAACTGGTTCAGAAAGAGCCGTTTACAGTAAAGCTACAACACAGAAAAATGAATCGCAGGATAATCATGCAGAAATTAGTTTACTGTAAATATATATATATATAAATACATCAAAGAAGAAAATACAGAAACTCTGTGTTCTGTCTGATTCAGTTTTACTGAGTGATTTTGTGGTAAGGAAAAGGGGTGATTCTGACTTTGGTGAAGACGTTCTTCATCTTTTCAGTAAAGCAGAACTCCTCCTCCTCATCAGGGTCCTGTTACAGATTAAAAGACCAGAACTGAAATGTGGAACTCCAGCAGGTAGCAGCATAACTTTAATAATCATAACCATAATCATAATTCCATCAGGGCCTTTAATATCAGAATCAGGGTTCTGTCAGAATGGAGATACAGTGTTAAACAGGTCTGAGAACTTAACTTTTAGTACAGGATTATCAGTGTGCTTCATAACACTAAATGCAGAAAAGGACACAGGTAGTACCTGATTGGTTGTGTTTTCCACCAGTGTACTGGCAACTCTTCAGTTTATGACCAGAAAAAATGTCTTTCAGTGCATTTCAGACACAGTCTGTTCCTATTTATTTATTTGTAAGGAAAGAAGGTCATTGTACTGTATTTCATTGATGTGCATAGTTATTGTATTTTCTATTTGTATTTTTACATAATATTAATGATAAGATTCTAAAGAGCTCACTGAACTCCAGCAAGGTTCTGCTCTTTAGCTCAATAAACAAAGCAAAATATCTCTCCTGTTATACTGTTCTTAGCATAACTTTGATCGAGATATCTTCTAAAATCTCACATGCAGAAATATATGATGGCTTGTGTTGTTTAATGTTAAATGATTATAAAAGACAAAACAGAGTCTAAAGAAGACCGTGAACAAAGACACTTGTTTAATGTGACTTTTCACAAAACATCAGGGTGAAGTTTCATGACCATCCCAGCAGAACTCACAGAGGACAGAACTGTGATTAGTAAATCTACAATCTTACAACTTACAAACACAAAGCAAGAAACTAAACAGCAGATCATTTTACAGAATCAGCTCATGATGAAAAATATCCAACGAGAAAATGAAGACCAAGATCTCCAAAGATCACAGAGCCTCTACATCACTGCACTGATACAGTTTTACTGGGCAGGTTTGTGGTCAGAAAAAGGGGTGAATCTGACTTTGGTGAAAACGTTCTCCTTGAACCCTCGTCTCTTCATCTTATCAGAGAAATGCAAAGCAGCGAAGTAGAACTCCTCCTCATCATCATCCTATAAAAAAAAGAGCAGAGCTGAAGTAAGGAGCTCCTGTAGGTGGCAGTATGACCTCAGTATTCAAAATCTAACAGGACATATTATATTTATGCATGATTATGAGCACAATGCAGTTTCATGCATGTTTACACACACATACACATACACACACACACACACACACACACACACACTTCAATTCAAAGTGTTTTTTTCTTTTCTTATGAAGTTGCAATTTTTGAGAATCCCCAAATAACATAAAAATAGATGAATCTGATCATGCTTAGACACCATATCTCAGTATACATCATGTCATCCACTGTTGACACGTCTAAGTGAGGAAGCCGATGTCTGACCCAGATCAGCTGCACTGAGCGCGCTCTGTTGTTCTCACCCCAGCGCCCAAAAGGAGGTGTGAAAGTTTCCTCTCACCAGCGTTTAGCAGAGAGCAGATATAATCTATCATCTCTATTGTTGAAGAGGTCTTCTCCATGTTCTTTAGACTTGTTCAGATATTAATCTAAAAACGTATTTTATAGAAATGACTGACATTCAGTAAATATTATCATTCATTCAGTGAAACACAATGTTTATAAAGTACTTAATTGCTACAATAATATTACTACAAAACACTCAATCACCACTATAAATTAGTCAGTAAGTACTATAACATACATATCTATAACATACATATCTATAACATAACATCTTAACATGTAACAGGTTCAATTCATATTAAAAGAGCAATTTAGGACAATGGTTAAACAACCTAAAACAAATCTAAACATTTAATTAAAGTCTTTTTTATTAATTAATTATGAGCAAAATGTCTTTAGAGTCTTTATAAATTTGATCATACAGATATATATACAAATCAGCCATAACATACATTTTCTCTGAACTAACCTAAAGGTTATGGTCTAACCTGAGCTATGGACTCCACAAGACCTCTTAATGTATCCTGTGACATTAGCAGTAGTAGATCCTTTAGTCCTTTAAAGTGGGACCTCCACGAACATCTGTGAGCTTTCCGTGACCATTACCCTTTCACCAGTTCAGTCCTTACTTCAAGCACTTTCTGTAGCTGATGGCCACTGCATTTTAGCAACACCACACAATATTAGAGATGCTAATCTCAGATTCTTACGCTTGACCATTTTTCTTGTTTTTACACCATCATCACCTTCAAAACCTGACCGTTCAGTTGCTGCCTAATGTATCCAGCCCACAATGTTACTGAGTGACGAGGAAACAATTCAGTAAAAAAAATGAAAGAGAAAACACAACTTACCTGGTCTTGTAGCACCTCTGGGAAATCGTGGAGGCCAGACTGACATGTCTTACCTTGAAACAATCATGATGAGGCTTGATCTACATTTTACATAGTAAGAGCTCACCTTTATTTAAGCACACAGTAAAATATATGGGTAAAAACTCAAAAGACGCTCACCGCTGCAGTGTTTACAGTTTCCTTTACAGATTAAAATGGATTGAGCTGCGATCACAACCACACACACTCCCAATGCTGCTCCCAGGAAGATCACAGCAAGATCCACAGGTTTCTCTAGAAGATATAAATCATTAAATTACTACATATTTATAATCATAAGCATTAAAGACCTAACCAGTATGATGGTAAGATATGGTATGGTAAGAGTATGTCAAATATGACTAACTAAAGCATCAGAAGCTCATTTTATCCAGCTCTTCCAAGGTGTTTATACTATTTGTACACTTTACTAAAGAAGGTTCTATGACTTCTAATGAAAGTGGGACCCTTTTTGGTGCCATAGGGAAAATGTTCCTTACAGCAGGCTATCCAGGAACTATTCAGTGTTACAAAGAAAAAAAAACAAAACATAAGCATTCAATGGCTTCCTAAGACATCAAGGTTCTAGATATAACGCAGAACCCCCTGTATGTGACTGCATATTAAGAAAGATGTGAGGCTTACTAAAGTCTACTGCTGTTCCATTGCCAATAATGATCTTCCCACAGCTGGACACAGCGCAGTAGTAAGTTCCAGTATCTTCACTGTTGTTGATGTTCTTGGAGAAGTTGAACACACAGCCGTCTTTAGAAGAGCTGATCTCACACTGACGGCTGCTGTTGTGATGAGTGTAGATGATCTCAGGAAAGGATCGTCCTGCAGCAGATCTGAACCAGAGCACTCGAAGTTCAGCTGCTTGGACCTTACTGTGGACCGTGCACTGCAGATTCACTGGTTCTCCTGGAGAAACTGACTGGAATTCTGGACTCTGGGTAACTGAGGTTAAGGACTGGGAATGATCTGATCAATATGATAAAGACAGTGTAAGATTAGGATATGCAGGTAAACTGTTACGGAATTAATAATCAATAAAGTTTAGAATGGATATTCAATTATGTCTTATTTAAGGATCTTTTGAACTGATATTGGGTTTTCTTGGTCTCGCCCGGAGCAGTCGGTTACCCATGATACATGTTTGATTATAAAATGCTTCAATATTGCGGTTGCTTCAGACAGTGTAGAGTGTGAATTAGTAACAATGTTCAACTTTACTGAAATACAGCAGTTAAAAAAGTAATGTCATTACCTGCCACAGCTACAAATATCGCATTTGTAAATGTAAAGCTTTTTGCATCTCCTCGCCCACAGTAGTACATTCCTTCATGAGCTTTAGTCGGTTTTTCAATAGTTAAAGAAAAATTGTTGTGCAGTTTTAAAGCTAAAGCATCAAACCCAGGTGAAAGAGCGCCCCATGATTTGTCTTGAAGCCTTGTTGCCACTTCCTGAGGTTCCTGGCCCAGAATTTGCTTGTACCAAACCCGGTGTGTGTAGGCAACAGACTGTTTTACAGCTTTACAGTCAAGAGTAACAGACTTATCAGACTCAGCTGAGATAAACACTCGCTCAGCAACATCCTCAGCTTCAGCAGAACCTATAAAATAAATTAAGATCCGATTAAAACCAAGAAAGAAAAGTTAGACAAGGTTTCTACACCTGACAGTAAAGCTCCAACCCTAGAAGCAGCTGAAGACCTGAACGATTTAAGAAGTTTATAAACTTACACATTATGTAGAAGAGGAAAATGAGAATCCTCGTCGGAGTCGTCATCATAAATGAAGCCATTCTTGTTTCAGGCAAACTGGAAAGGAAGTAGTTGACAGAGGCATCAAAATGTATAAGCAGGTCTTGAGTTGAATCTGATTGGCTAGACTTGACAAGTTTTTTTTTTTTTCTTGACTTGTAACCCATGTTTTACTTGACTTCATTATCATAGTACTTTTCCATTAAGCGTAGAAGTCGAGACACTCCCTAGAACAGTTATGTAAAAACTATTCAATATATAAACCCTTAATGTTTCAAAGTCTACAATGGAGAGTGGAACTGAAATAAAAGAGACCAGCTTACTTAAATAGAGGAGATCATTACAAATACACAAACATACAAATCACAGAAAAAAATCTGTACTTAAAAGGTTGAGAATTTCAATGACGATGCATGTATGATACATGTTATTATTGAATTTGACCATCCAGGACTGGTACAGCCATTCAAAAAGAAATACTTTCTAATTGTCTTTCATATTTAGGCTTCTGAATTATGTAACTTGACTAATTCATTTGATCGATGTCATTTGTTCAAACATTGTCCGATGAATGTTTGTTCATTTGTCGTCTACAGGCTCCTCTACAGGCCTTTGGGCCAGCAGCTCATGCTCATTTCCAACTAACTCACAGATACTAATTGTGTTATTGCCCAGCATACTGATATTACATTACTAAAACATGGGAACTAAAATAACGTTCCTTAAACATGAATGAGAGAAATGGATATTTGCATAGTCAAATTCTTTCTTCTGTAGCTTTGAAATGAGCTTTCATTTAGTTCTTGTCTAAAATCAATGTAAAACATCTACATTTTTATGGACTGTCATCATTGACTGCTTGCAAATTTCCTAGTAAACTATATAAATCCCAACACTACGTGCCATTGACCTTTTGACCTTGGTATAATAAGCAACATAATTATTGGCAATCAGACAAAATGTAAAACAGTAAAAATCTTTTAGCTGTTTATTCTGATTGATTGATTGAAACACAACATCTGATTGTTGCTTCTGGTAAACAAAAGGTGTTGGCTGTACAATTTCAGTGATAGTTCTCTTGACCTGGGCCTGTTATGAGCTTCATGCTTGTGCCCCTATGCCTGAAGCTGGGCCTATTGTAGCTAAAAGGAACAACTTTGCTAAATTCTGTACAAACTTCATACACATACCAGTTTTCTGACTAGTGTTACATTTACATCGCTTCAGTGCCACCTCTTTTTTTGCCACTTTATTTTTAAATTAAGTACAGAAATACATGAATATGGCTTCTTCCAGCTCTACCACAATTGACAAGTTCGTAAGTATTGTAGGATGTCTACCTTCTTATTGTGATGGTATGGCCAAGTTGGAGAACTGCCAGAATAACAATGTTCTCCTTAACATCAGCAAGACAAAGAAGCTGATAGTAGACCAACTCACCTCACCTCACCCTCAACTCCCCAATCATCAAAGTTCTGAAGGGCTTCATTTTATGTATTTTTTTTCTATGTATCTTTATTGAATTATAAACACCAATTTAAAAAACTGAACACAGGTGACACAGTACAAGATTCACATTTTACAGAGTACTCCAAGCTTCATCCCATAGAAGGAACTCTGAGATATAGATTAAATAAAGTCCATAGTTTTGAGTCTTAAAAAATTATATTTAAAGTAACTGTTTTTTCAGTTCCACAATTACATTTTTAAAAACACTCTCACTTGATACAAATAGATGATCCACAGTCATTCTACTACTCGTACTCGTATTCTATAGTTTTCAGTCATGCTCTTCAAAAAATACCATATTTAGAATATTTTGAATCCTAATTTATATTTTCCACACTTCTTCGGGGCTGTAAAGGGCTTTATCCCATGCCTGGCATTAGTCATGGTGCCAGTAGGTTCACGTTTATCTGCACCATAGAGTTCTGCCTTATTTCAGTACAAGGAAAAATCTGTGTGTGTACACTTGTGCATCTGTCAGCAAATGGGTGCAGCTGAATGCTGCAACAGATGAATGCTTTCATTTCAGGGGTGTCCACAAACATTTGGACATGTTATGTAGATTTCAGAGTACAATACACTGGACATTTTTTCATTCATTTTTCATCTTTTGCCCAATTTGAATCACCAATTATCTGTAAATATATATTTACAAAGCCACCATTTTATTGATAACTGCTAAATTTTAAATAGTGGGAGCTAGTTAGCATTAGTTTAGCTGGCAAGCAAACAGCTCTGCTGAGTCACCCCTGACACAAGTTTAGATGATCATGACTCAGGTCTGAGAGAGTGAAGTCAATCTGCTGGTGCTTGAGGGACAGAAAGTCAGATTTCAACCTTTTTTGGAACTAAAACCAACTGACCAAGGAAATACAGGCTTATTTTACAGCCCCGAAGTGCAACACTAATTTTGTCTGCATTCCTATATTTTACTACGTGCACTCTCTCACACAATCACTCACCTCACAGTCAATAAAAAAGATAAGTACATTTTATAGTAGCTCTTTTTAGAATATTGACATTCCATTTCTCCAGACCCCGATTTATAGAAGCTGGTACAATAATAAAGCCTTAAGTAGGAATCTGGATTATCCTCCCATTTCAGAGAGAATGAGATGACTGTACTGCTGACTGAAGCTGTTCTCAGTTCCCCATGTTTAGAACCCCTGTAGCTTCACTTCCTTCACAGAAGTCAACCACAAGTTCTTTAGTGGTTTTCAGAGTTATATTCTGCTGTCCTTCCCTCTAATCTATGTTTAGATGATGTTGTCTGAGACTTCTCATGTATTAAAGACAAAACAGCGTCTAAAGAAGACAAAGTGATCAAAGTGTGAAATTTCTTTAATGTGACGTTTTCACAGAACATCAAGGTGAAGGTTCATGAGCATCTTAGCAAAACTCACCAAGGACAGAACTGGTTCAGAAAGAGCCGTTTACAGTAAAGCTACAACACAGAAAAATGAATCGCAGGATAATCATGCAGAAATGAGTTTACTGTAAATATATATATATAAAAATACATCAAAGAAGAAAATACAGAAACTCTGTGTTCTGTCTGATTCAGTTTTACTGAGTGATTTTGTGGTAAGGAAAAGGGGTGATTCTGACTTTGGTGAAGACGTTCTTCATCTTTTCAGTAAAGCAGAACTCCTCCTCCTCATCAGGGTCCTGTTACAGATTAAAAGACCAGAACTGAAATGTGGAACTCCAGCAGGTAGCAGCATAACTTTAATAATCATAACCATAATCATAATTCCATCAGGGCCTTTAATATCAGAATCAGGGTTCTGTCAGAATGGAGATACAGTGTTAAACAGGTCTGAGAACTTAACTTTTAGTACAGGATTATCAGTGTGCTTCATAACACATCTTCTAAATGCAGAAAAGGACACAGGTAGTACCTGATTGGTTGTGTTCTCCACCAGTGTACCAGTTTATGACCAGAAAAAAAATATTTGCATTTGTCTTTCAGTGCATTTCAGACACAGTCTGTTCCTATTTATTTATTTGTAAGGAAAGAAGGTCATTGTGCTGTATTTCATTAATGTGCATAGTTATTATATAGACAAAACTTTGGGACGCCTCTTAATAATTAAATTCAGCTTCATAGTCATGTAATCTGCATTTCCACACATTAGTGAAAAAATAGAAGGTTCTAAAGAGCTCACTGAACTCACATGCATCCAAAATCTCACATGCAGACATATATGATGGCTTGTGTTGTTTAATGTTAAATGATTATAAAAGACAAAACAGAGTCTAAAGAAGACATTCCTTTAATGTGACATTTTACAAAACATCAGGGTGAAGGTTCATGACCATCCCAGCAGAACTCACAAAGGACAGAACTGTGATTAGTAAATCTACAATCTTACAACTTACAAACACAAAGCAAGAAACTAAACAGCAGATAATTTTACAGAATCAGCTCATGATGAAAAATATCCAACGAGAAAATGAAGACCAAGATCTCCAAAGATCACAGAGCCTCTACATCACTGCACTGATACAGTTTTACTGGGCGGGTTTGTGGTCAGAAAAAGGGGTGAATCTGACTTTGGTGAAAACGTTCTCCTTGAACCCTCGTCTCTTCATCTTATCAGAGAAATGTAAAGCAGCGAAGTAGAACTCCTCTTCATCACCATCCTATAAAAAAAGAGCAGAGCTGAGGTAAGGAGCTCCAGTAGGTGGCAGTATGACCTCAGTATTTAAAATCTAACAGGACATATCATATTTATGCATGATTAAAGACAGGTTATTATGAGCACAATGCAGTTTCATGCATGTTTACACACACACACACACACATACACACACACACACACACACACACACTTCAATTCAAAGTGTTTTTTTCTTTTCTTATGAAGTTGCAATTTTTGAGAATCCCCAAATAACATAAAAATAGATGAATCTGATCATGCTTAGACACCATATCTCAGTATACATCATGTCATCCACTGTTGACACGTCTAAGTGAGGAAGCCGATGTCTGACCCAGATCAGCTGCACTGAGCGCGCTCTGTTGTTCTCACCCCAACGCCCAAAGGGAGGTGTGAAAGTTTCCTCTCACCAGCGTTTAGCAGAGAGCAGATATAATCTACAACCTAGAGGTCAGGTCTATTGTCTGTTGTTGAAGAGGTCTTTTCCATGTTCGTTAGACTCGTTCAGATATTAATCTAAAAACATATTTTATAGAAATGACTGACATTCAGTAAATATTATCATTCATTCAGTGAAACACAATGTTTATGAAGTACTCAATTGCTACTATAATATTACTACAAAACACTCAATCACCACTATACATTAGTCAGTAAGTACTATAACATACATATCTATAACATAAACACATCCTTAACATGTAACAGGTTCAATTCATATTAAAAGAACTAAATCACAACAGCAATTTAGCACGGCGGTTCAACAACCTAAAACAAATCTAAACATTTAAATAAAGTCTTTTTTATTAGTTGATAATTAATACAGTCTCTTTATTGTCTTTATAAATTCACACACACACACATATATATATATATCCACAAGACCTCTTAATTAATTAATTAGTAGTAGTAAATCCTTTAAGGCTTGTAAGTTGTAAAGTGGGACCTCCTCGAGCATCTGTGAGCTTTCCGTGACCATTACCCTATCACCAGTTCAGTCCTTACTTCAAGCACTTTCTGTCGCTAATGACCACTGCATTTTAGCAACACCACACAATATTAGAGATGCTAATCTCAGATTCTTACACTTGACCATTTTTCCTGCTTTTAACACCATCATCACCTTCAAAACCTGACTGTTCAGTTGCTGCCTAATGTATTCACCGCTTGAAAGAAGTCTTCAAACCAGATCAACAATGTTAAGTATATATTTCCTGACAGAGGAACGCTTCTCCAAACATCTCCAAAATATCAACTTTACAGAAAAGAGGAAAAATGAAAGAGAAAACCTAACATACCTGGTCTTTTAGAAGTTCTTGGAAATCGTGGAGGTCAGACTGAGATGTCTTACCTTGAAATGCATTGAGAGGAGCCGTGTTAGAAGTTTAGGAACCTGGTCATAAACTGAAGAACATTTGGTTCATCTGAATAAACTCACCACTGCAGATCCCTCTCCTCCAGCTCCAGCAGGCCTGAATGATATTGCCAAATAAGCTCAACCCCAGAGCCAGACCAAGGCTGAGAACCAGCACTGGTTGGTGACAAGCTAAGTGAGGTCAGGAAGGAAAGAAAATGTAGAAACGTTTTCTTCTGTGAACATTGACATTAGCTATGATAAGAGCAACAATGAGAACAATAAACAATTGATTGCATTATCTGCATTTGAATGTATATGTATACATATCTTATAAAATAATAATTATTTACATGTATAAACATACATTTATACAACATATAAGAACACAAAGATGTCTTACTCCAGCACAGTACTGGAGTTTGATCCACTGAGATCTTTATATCACAGTGTTAGCGGATAGAAATAGGTTGCAATGTTGCCAATACGAATTTGTGTTTTTGCTCCAAATGCACTGGTGAACTGATACACATCTTCTGAGTTTTATATGTAATGTTGACAGTTATAAAACATTGATAAATCTGAAAACTTTGAAATAAATGTGGGGAATTGTTGGAAATGTCTCTGTCTTCAGGCAATATATTCATAATAAATTCTGTGATGTAATTCTTAGATGCAATAAACTGTGAACTGGACGAATCTGGCTGGGTAAGCATTTCATACCATCTTAGCTAGATACAGTTTGGACAAAACAGTTTAATTAACCTATAAAGAGATGACGTCTTACTCCGGCACTCTGTTGTTCCATTGCCAATGATGATCTTCTGGAATACTGGAGTTTGATCCACTGAGATCTTTATATCACCTGGTAATACAGACAGTGTGAAATCTGGATCACAGTAATATAGTTGGGTCTAATGTGTCTGATACTCGTTTAAAGCTCCAGTGTTGAAGCTTTTTGATTGTAACAGTAACAGTAGCAACAATGAATCTCAAACTGACATGTTATTGTGATTGAATATAATGTAATTATATATAAAATTATAAGTAAAGTGATTACCTGTAACAGCTAGGAAAGTACTGTTAGATATCTTCAGTGTTTTTTCATCACCCACTCCACAGAAGTACATCCCCTCGTCTTGTTTAGTAACATTTTCTATAGTCAGAGAAAAGCTGCTCGCATTTCTGTTTAAATCTTTAAATCTTGACTGGTTAAACTGGGAAGAAAATATTGCATCTTTTGTTCCTAACTTTGACACCACTTCCAGCGGTGAATGCTCCAGTCTTTGCTTGAACCACATCCTCATCGACGTGCTGGAGTGTTCTTCATATGGGCAGCGGAGAGTAGCTGCTTCACCAGGTTTAATTGAGAGATACAATGACTCAGAATTTCCAGCTGATTGAGCAGAACCTGTAAAATACAGTTAAATCAACATAATAAATAAATCAATCATAAAAATATGTGCTCTTGATGCCAAACCTTTGCTAAAAAAAATCACCCTTCAGTTAGTGGTTCCTTAGAGAATCGTGTTTGTAGATTTAACAGATTTAATAGTGAGATTTAACATTTTAAGATGTAAAGAATAAAAAGGTTCCAGGACAAACTCATAATTTGGTACAGGACTTTTAGATTACAGTATTTAAAGATTCTTGAATCTTAAAAAGGCTTCTCACACTCAAACATGATTCTTCCAGAAAGCAAAAATAAATCTTTTAATTTGAAACCATAACCATAACAAGCGTGTGAAATTTTGTAAAACTTACACAGGTTTTGGAGAATTAAAATGATAACCCCAGTCCTCTGTAGAGTCATCATGCCAAAACAGAAGCCAGTTCAACTTGAAGGAAACCAGTGAAAGTAAAGAAAAAATGGAAGCACTGAGCTGTATTTGCTTGTGTGGTTCATCCTCATTGGCTGAAATAAGCTACATGATTTTATCTGTCTGCTTCCCATAACCTTATTAGGTCACCGGACGTCCTCTGGCCCTGATATATCCTGTATATACATTTTTTGACAATATATAGATTTGCAGTTTTCTTGTTTTTGGAGTGCAGGCCTGTTTTAGGCTAGCATTAAGACTATTGACAGTAAATGGCTATGTTCTTTTATACTTTTTAAACACCCTGAACAGGCAAACTGATTTTTTTTTTAGTTCATTACTGTGATTTATTATTGTGATTAATCCATTACTGTGAGTAATTAAATGTATTGTAATGTACTTTAATTAGGTTAAAATATTATATATATTTTAACATAATAAATATTGCTGTTGCATCATTTCTTTGGCATGCATGCTTGGACCTTTATTATACATGTCCTGTTTAATCTAATACAATACTTAATCACAATTATACTTTACAGAACATCCTGATAGACTGGATATTAGATATTTCAGACTGATACCTTTGTTTATAAACTTATAAAGTCTTAATGCATTGACATTCACTGCATTCCAGGAATTGTTTTACATTTGTTTTGGGGCTGTCAGCGGGCAACATGGACTTTCAACTCCCTCCAAAGGTTTTCTATGGGGTTGAGATCTGGAGACTGGCTAGGCCACTGCAGGACCTTAAAATGCTTCTTACAAAGCCACTCCTTTGTTGCCCTGGCAGTGTGCTTGGGATCATTGTCATGCTGAAAGACCCAGCCATGTTTCATCTTCAATGCCCTTGCTGATGGAAGGAGGTTTGCACTCAAAATCTCACAATACATGGCCCCATTTATTCTTTCATGTACACGGACCAGTCGTCCTAGTCCCTTTGCAGAGAAACAGCCCCAAAGCATGATGTTGCCGCCCCCATGCTTCACAGTTGGTATGGTGTTCTTTGGATGCAACTCAGCATTTACTCTCCTCCAAACACAACGAGTTGTGTTTGTACCAAACAGTTCTACTTTGGTTTCATCTCTAAGACATTCTCCCAAAACTCTTCCGGAACTTCCAAATGCTCTCTAGCAAACTTCAGACATGCCCGGATATGTACTGGCTTAGGCAGGGGAACACGTCTGGCACTGCAAGATCTGAGTCCCTGGCGGCATAGTGTGTTACTAACGGTAGCCTTTGTTAAGTACTAATTATGTAAAGCTGCTTTGTGACGACAACAGTTGTAAAAAGCGCTATACAAATAAATTTGACTTGACTTGACTTGACTTTGTAACGTTGGTCCCAGCTTTCTGCAGGTCATTCACTAGGTCCCCCCGTGTGGTTCTGGGATTTTTGCTCACCGTTCTTGTGATCATTTTGAACCCCACGGGCTGAGATCTTGCGTGGAGCCCCTGATCGAGGGAGATTAGCAGTGGTCTTGTAGGTCTCCCATTTTCTGATTATTGCTCCCACAGTAGATTTCTTCACACCAAGCTGCTGCCTATTGCAGATTCAGTCTTCCCAGCCTGGTGCAGGTCTACAGTTCTGTTTCTGGTGTCCTTCGACAGCTCTTTGGTCTTCACCACAGTGGAGTTTGAAGTGTGACTGTTTGAGGTTGTGGGCAGGTGTCTTTTATACTGTTAACCAGTTCAAACAGGTGCCATTAATACAGGTAATGAGTGGAGGACAGAGAAGCCTCTTAAAGAAGAAGTTACAGGTCTGTGACAGCCAGAAATCTTGCTTGTTTGTAGGCGACCAAATACTTATTTTCCACCATTATTTGCAAATAAATTCTTTAAAAATCAGACAATGTGATTCTCATTTTGTCTCTCATAGTTGAGTCTACCTATGATGTCAATTACAGGCCTCTCTCATTTTTTTAAGTGGGAGAACTTGCACAATTGGTGACTGACTAAATACGTTCTTTTCCCACTGTATATGGTATTTGAATGTGTACAATATGATAATAATATGTTTTTGATTGGCTACATTAATACATATCTCACTGTAGAAATCTGTTGACAATCAGTTGATCAGTTGGTAAATAAAGGGTAAATCACACCTGTTGAGCACGACTGTTTAATACACTGTTGCAAAATTTCCACCATTTGTGATACTCAAGACCAGTCTTGAGACCAGCCAGACCCCAAATCAATGATCTTGGACTTTTTGCCCTTGATCTCCACATCGTTTGTGTGAGATTTTGAGCTGGAACCCCAGCTATGCCACAGTCATCTGTCAGCAGTCTAAAAAAGTATAAATGAAAGCTCTAGTAAAAGTTCTAATCAGCCAATCACCAGCCTCTACATGTGTTAAAATACTTCTAATTACATGCTTTCATTGTTGCTTTTT
This sequence comes from Salminus brasiliensis, assembly GCF_030463535.1. Taxonomy (NCBI): domain Eukaryota; kingdom Metazoa; phylum Chordata; class Actinopteri; order Characiformes; family Bryconidae; genus Salminus; species Salminus brasiliensis. Next base: position 32,627,677 of record NC_132896.1, on the reverse strand, counting down.
GATCTCACATCTCTCCCTCTTCCTCCCTTTCACCACCACCAACACCAGGTTGGTCCAGACAGCTTTCAGGGTGTAGGCTCCACCCATCAGCCTGCAAGTTCAGCAGGATCTGCGATCTAAGTCCTAATGTTGCAAGACCTGGGCTGATGGCAGGGCCTACGCCAAAGTCAATCAACAGTTTGCTAACAACTTTGCTAACATTGTTCTCATCTCATTATCTTTTAAGACTAAATTGATAATTTACTACCCAAATGTCTCCCGAGTCTTCTGGTAGAACTGACCTCATTCTCTCTGGGTGGGTAGGTTGACCCCGTTCCCCAGTCAAACAATGTAAACAGAATTTACTTTGCATGTGCTGTCAGAAACATTGTATTTCCAGCAGTTTGAAAAGTTGTGATGTAGCTTCATGTGGCTTGAAGGAAGATGAGATGCTTGCCTTGTTAGCCACCCCCCGCCCCCAGCTTGTTGGAGATGATGTTCAGTTTCAGAGAGTTTAGGGAGGGTAAACATCTCAGTACATACTTTTTTTTTTGTAGTCATTACACAAGCTGCAGAACGTCACAGCTTGTGGTTTGGTTTGAAAGAACAGGAGTCAACTAGTTTTATTAGTAAGTTAGTAAGCTATAAGGCTGTATCCTGTTTGGGCTGTGTAGTAAACCCTGTAAGATAGTTATTATCTTTTATGATTTTGTTCAAAACTTCAATTTTCATGTTATTGTCAAACACTGACCACATGGTAGCACTCCTGCAGCAACAAGGTGACGTTGAAGTACAACCTGCACAGTAAAATGCAGTTAATTAAAGTAAAGGTACAGGTAATTACATAAAATAAATAAATAATGTCAATTATTTGTTCTTTCATTATCATATCATTATAAACAAAAGGCATTATTTTCTTTTTTTCTATCAGTCTGTGGCAAAGACATGTATCATCAAAGATTTAAATGAATAAATTCACATGATATCTGTAAAGAACCTGAGCAAATGATCATGAATAAAATACACAAGTAAAACATGTCTCAGTATAAACTGTAATGAAGAGGTAGGCTGGATGTGCAGAGTGGCTTTATTGAGGCTTCAAAACTAAACAGGAAATATTCAGAGAAAATTGTTGTTATTTTGAGTTTTAGTTTAAACTTAGATGGAATAGTGCTCTGGACTTCACTTCCAGAGGTTCCTGAATCAATATGGCTTATGTAACATTTCATAACATTTTAATTTAAAGAACCCTCATGACAAAACCTTCTATCTCTAAAACAACTTTGAGAAGAAAGAAAACCTTTATAAATTTAATAGAAATCAAGTCGTTTCGGAGCATTTGTATTGGTCCATTTATCATGAATTCTCAACACAATATGAGTAGAATGTGAAGAGAGAAGTTTTTACACTATTGTGGCTAATGCATACATAATTATATTTAAAATAATAACACTAAAAATAACAATAATAATAATAATAATAATAATAATAATAATAATAACAATAATAATAACACTTGTTCTTAATTTAACATACATGTAGAAAAGAAAAGTTCTATTTGTCACTGAAAAGGTTTCTTTGACTCAAACTAGTGACTTATAATAATACTCTCTGGTGCTATATAGAACCAATTTGTAAAACATGTTTCACTACTGCAAAGAATCCTTTAACCAATTTACATTCACATACATGAATTATTTTGGTTCTATAAAGCTTTTTATAGAGTGTACCTCAATGTAAAGAGATTCCACTGCAAATCACTGTACAACATTTCTATTAGTCAATTTTTCACAAATTGTTGTAAAACATTAAAACGTCTTATCAGTATATCAGAATATCTGCAAACCTCAGTCTGGTTTACATAAGGAAAGAGAATTAGCGGTTTGAGCGATGAGCAGTAGCAGCGTGGCTCACATGAGAGTACACCACGTCTTCAGGCGGTTCTCTCCTCTGTTTCCCGTGTTTAGGTTTCCGCTCTTTGAATTGTATGGAAGCATAATTCATCCCAGCAGCTTCATGATCCTGCTGGAACAAAGACACAGGGATGTTCAGTGGTTAGAAAAGTCAAGGTGAGTTTAAAGAGAATCAGTGCATCATGGCTTATCTTCTAAAAGCACAAGAGGACACATAGGTAGTACCTGACTGGGTGGGTTCTCAGTGACCGACCTTTGACGGCTGTTTGTAGATTTCCCTACAGTGGGAAAACAATGTATAGTACCATCATTGGTTGGAATGTTACTTTAGTGTCAAATAACATTCTGTCCAAGTATTTTCATTTACTGTTAGCACTATTAGATGTGATTGTCTTACAGTCTTAAATATAAAAAAGGTTCATGACATAAATGCATCCTGGTATAAACATGCGGTTCTGTAAAACAATATTGAACTGGGATAAAACATTATCATTTTTTTTTTTGTGTGTGTTTGTTTAAAAACAAAATCAGCATAATGTAAAGGTTAAATGACCAGTAAATATTTTTATTCTTTTTTTTTCTTAGAACTGTATGTAACCAAGAGCAATTTAGAAACTTTATTGAAGTTTGACATTTCTTGAAGTGTGAGATGTTAGTTAGGGTATGTTTAAACCAAGAACAATTTAGGAACCTTAATTTTAAGACTGCATGTGAGATGTTAAGTCTGATAGGGTTAAATATTAAAGCACTTCTATAGCAGGTAACAGTCTATACAGATTTATTTTCTTTAGAACTGTACGTTCTTACCAAGAACAATCCAGGAATCTTTGTTTTTAAGACTGTTTGATGTTAAATCTGGTCTTAAATGTTAAAGAACCTGAGTTTAAGGCAAGGATTCTTTACTTTATAAGATTTTTTTCTAGAACCGTACATGCAAGTTAAGAACAATGTAAGAACCGTTATTTTTTAAGACTCTGGGACACTTGGTTTTAAATGTTAAAATTCTTATAATAATATTGATTATATATTATTGTAAGAATATCATCTATATAACAATATGTTGACCCTATTGTTAATCATATACTAAACCAATTAATACAAATTTACATGAGAATAAAGGAATTGTTTTACTGAATTATTTTAGGGTTTAAAGAAAAAGTCAAGTCAAAACAAATGAACTGAACTAAAAAAATCTACTAACTTCTAAAACTCACCTTTTCTCCTTTTACAAAACACAATGGACTGAGTAACGATCACAGCCACACACACTCCCAAAGCAACTCCCAGAAGGATCACAATGGAATCTACAGGATCCTCTATGAGACAATACATAAATACATTAAAACTGTAAGAAAAATTCCTCAATAAAATCTTAATGTAATACGTCAACAAACTATACGTTTTTAGATTATACATTATAAAACCCACCCAGTGCTTCAATATCATCATATTGAACTGAAACTACAGTTTTAGATTCAGTTCCAAAAGCAAAGAACAAACAATGCACATCAACGTTTTCTTAGGATTGATAATAAATTACTAATTTAATATTACACTGAACAGCAATTATTTCAGCTGACGAATGTCCTCCATTCCTTGATTTGCCTTCATTGCATAAACGATCAATGACTAATAGTAGCTTACTCAATCTGACTGCTGTTCCATTCCCAATAATGATATTTCCACAGCTGGACACAGCGCAGTAGTAAGTTCCAGTATCTTCACTGTTGTTGATGTTCTTGGTGAAGCTGAAAACACAGCCGTCTTTAGAAGAGCTGATCTCACACTGACGGCTGCTGTTGTGATGAGTGTAGATGATCTCAGGAAAGGATCGTCCTGCAGCAGATCTGAACCAGAGCACTTGCAGTTCTGCTGCTCGGTTCTCAGGGCGGACCGTGCACTGCAGAGTCACATTTTCTCCCAGAGGAACCGATGCTGAGACTGGAGTCTGCAGCACCGAGATCTTTAACTGAGGATGACCTGGTCAATAGAATAAAGACTTGGTTTGTCAAAACATAATTGTCAGTTCAATATGGTGATATTGAAGCACAGGGTGGGTTTTATAATGTATAATTATAAACAAAACACTGAGATGCTACAAATAAATAGACTGTAAATTATTACAGACAGTAATTCAGACATATGACATTCAAAACATCAGTTCTGTTACCTGTCACAGCTAAAAATGTGCCATTAAAAAACTTAAGCGTGTTCCCGTCGCCTTTTCCACAGAAATACATCCCTTCATCATCTTTAGTAGCTCCTTTAATAGTCAGAGAAAAGTGTTCCTTTATCTTAAATTTTTCTGATGGATGAATGGGATCTCTGTTTTTTAACTGTGTTGCCACTTCTTGAGGCTCCTGTCCCGCTCTCTGTCTGTACCAAACCCAAACCCTAGAGTCTTGATCAAGCTTTTCTTTACAGTGAAGAGTCACATTTTCACCAGACTTAACTGATACAAATGGCTCATAATGGTCTGCAGCTTGAGCCGGATCTGCAGGATAAAAGAGGTTAAGAGCTCAGCTGAGAAAGAATACAGTAACTGATATTTCAGAAAGCACAGTTCACAGTAAACCCAGAGTACTCAACTTTAAAACACTAAATAATGTAGTAAAAAGCTCAAAATCTTACAGATTATCTGAAGAGACAAAATGAGAATCAATATCAGAGACATGACTGTACAAGAAACTCCAGAGATCTTCACTGAAGCAGACTTGGAGAGGAAGCAACTGACCAAAGAGCCAAAATAACTGGCAGGACCCATGAACTTAACTTGATTGGCTGTGAAAAGTCACAAGGGTTTTCATTTTTTCTTTTTTTTTAACACTGCTTGATTAACACATATTTGGCCAACAGAACACTTCATCTATTTTGAGCATTATCAGTTACAGTTTTGGTTTCATAAACATGTTGTGATAAAAAAAACAAAATCTGCTAGATTCTGCGTTTCCTAAATACATCTGAACACAATAATATACACTAAATGGACAAAAGAATTGGGACGCCTGCTCATTCATTGTTTCTTCCACAATTAAAAGTATTAAGGTATTGGCCGTGCTTCTCCAAAGGCACTAGATAAGCTGAGTGTGTGCCTTTGCACATGTGTATTAGCAATAGAGGCAATTTCAAGTAGCTCAATTGCATTTATTGCAAGGAATGTCCACAAACATGTGGGTATATGGTATTTGAATGTGCACAATATGATGATAATGGGTTTTTCATTGGCTACATGAATAAATATCTCACTGTTGAAATCTGTTGACAATCAGTTGATCAGTTGGTAAATAAAGGGTAAATCACACCTGTTGAGCACGACTGTTTAATACACTGTTGCAAAATTTCCACCAATTGTGATACTCAAGACCAGTCTTGAGACCAGCCAGACCCCAAATCAATGATCTTGGACTTTTTGCCCTTGATCAGAAGTGCAGAGTGGCTTTATTGAGGCTTGTTTCAAAACTAAGCCGAAAATATTCTGAGAAAATTGTTATTTTGAGTTTTAATTTAAATTTAGATGAAACAGTGCAATCTCTGGAGTCTGACTTCACTTCCAGAGGTTCCCGAATCAATATTGCTTATGTAACATTTCATAACATTTTAATTTAAAGAACCCTGGAGTCAAGACAAAACCTTCTATCTCTAAAACCTTTAAAAATCAATTGATGTCATTTTGGAGCATTTCTATTGGTCTATTTATCATGAATTCTGAACACAATATGAGGAGAATATGAAGAGAGGTGTTTACACTATTGTGGCTAATGCCTGTAAAGCCACAACCCTTTGCCACTTGGGTCAGTCTGACCACCTTTCTTTGTTCCTGCTCCTCAAGTAGACCTCAGTCATCAAACCTGTAAAACCCACAACAAGGTCTGTCAAGATCTGAATGAAAGGGGCTGACCTCTCTTCTTAGCACCAGTTTCATCAAACAGGTTGAAGTGTGTTAGCAGCTCAGGCCACCACAGACTCTCATATCAACACTGACATTCACATGTGAAGAGATCGACACTGAAGCAGCCACTTAGACTCTCCACCATGGTGGTCTGCCACACTCTGAGCAAGGTGCTGAGCATCATTGAGAGGTTTAAAGGTTGAAGGTAATTGAAAACTTAGATGATCCTTTCCTGAAACCATCTATAGCAGTGATGTGTGAACCTTTTTTGGCAATGGAACAACTGTAGAAATGGGTTGGGTTGGAGCTCCTCCTTCACCACCTCCTTCCCTACCAGTCATAATCCCTCTTTCTCTTCCTCATACTGTGTTTATCTATCTCTATCACTTCTCAAAGCAACACAAAACAACAAAGTAGGCCTAAAATTTTACTTGCTTGTAGCAAACAGATGGTGACATTCAAATTTCAGATGGTAACATCTGAAATATTGTTTATACTGCCTAAGTAATTCACTTTTATCCTGGGGTTTAGGATCCTAGGTATGTGCAATTTGAAAAGTGAAGCAGCTGAAAACACTCCAACAGTGCTGACTGATAGCTGTTCATCTTAATATTTGAAATATAATATAATAATATAATTTATTTATATGGGCAATTACAATTGGTATTACAAATTTGAAATATAATATAAATAATGTAATTTATATTATATAATATTCTATAATGTATATATATATATATATATATATATATATATATATATATATATAATTTTATTTTTTTATGTCATTAAAATGAGTTTTGAATTATTACTTGTGAATTATTACTTGTGAATCATCCTGACTGGAATAGATTAATAGATTAGAACGTCATGCCCTAGAATTTCAGAAATAGCACAGTGATTTATCAGTCTACTCAGGCTTTAGTAGAGCTCAGTATTACTGAGACAAATAACTGATCAGCACAGTGATTTATCAGTCTACTCAGGCTTTAAAAATATTGTCTAAGTTGTATAATGGAAATGTGTTACAGTTTAAAAAATAACATTTTAAAAATAATATATAAAATAGCTACTAAGTGAAGTGAAGCTAACTTAGTTATTTGTTTCCATCACCACTTCACATCACTTCACATCGGGTTGTTGAAGCGTGATCACACTTTAGTTTAACCACTGAAAAGTTATTTCTGTCAAAGCAGATAAAAAAGGAAAGAAAGATATATACAAAACTTCCATCAGGGCACACAATCAGGCACCATCAGTCTGACCACGTCTATGTTTATCAAGCGAAAGACTTTAGTGACCACACGCTCTAAAACTGTTCAAAAGTGTTCTCACATCACACTTTGAAGTATTCCAGGTCAGAGTACAAACTGTTTCCACTCTTCGTTCTCAGCTGATTGGCAGCATTTAAGCAGATGCTGAGGCCCTGGACTTCACAAGACAGCATTAACCTTTTCAGCAGTTTCTGTAGTAGCTCTTCTGGGTTTGGGCCACTTTTGGTAGGTACTGACCAATGCATCTTGGGAACACACCAAGACCTGCCTGATGCTCTGGAGATGTTCTGAGCCGAGTGGTCAGATTCTTTTCTTTGCCCATTTTGCTCATCATAGGGTTCAAAAAGAGATTTATGCTGCTTTTGTCTGGATAACCGTGTCCACGGAGGGCTTTCTATCAGATTTTGAAACATTGCTGTGATAATGTGATTGCATTCAGTGGCGAGAGTGTTATTGATGTCAGGATGTTGGATGATCACCAACTCACCTCACCCCCAATCGTCCCAAAAATGCTGTATGGAGCATCATCATTACAGAGAACTCAATTACACTGCTCCACAGTTCACTGATGGGGGGCTTTATACCCCTCTAGCCCACACTTGGCATTAGGCATAGAGCCAGTAGGTTTACGTTATTACATTGACAATACTTCTCGACAGGGACTAGACAAGCAGTGTGTGTCGAATCGAAAGCCAAAAACCAACAGGTTACTTGATTAAACTTGATTAAACTAACTTGATTAAAAAATAAACTAAAAGCAAGACTAAAACATTGAGTTGGCTTAGTATCCTAACCTTAAAAGACAAACCTCATTGGCTGGCAAAAGTGGCACAGCTCTTTCTGACTGACTATAACCATGTTTGACCACCAGAGTCTTACTGTCATCATGTGTTTTATATTTACATTTACATTTGTGGCATTTAGCTGACACTCTTATCCAGAGCATCTTACAAGGTTACCTGTATTACAGAGGTGGGTCAGTGTAGTGTTAGGAGTCTTGACCAAGGACTCTTATTGGTGTAGCGCAGCATAGTCACCCAGACCAGGAATTGAACCCCAGTCTCCCACGTGGTGTGGTAGCTCAGTGGCAGGTAGTGGTGTTATCAGTTGTGCCACACTGTTTTACTGTATATAAAGTATTATGTGTTTATGTATATTTACATAACAATTTAGGTTAATTTCAATACTGCAAGTCTGTAGTGAAGAGTTATACTTGCCGCAGACCTAATTGAGTCAAATCATGCTCATAAAGATCCACAGCTTTAAAAGGATCTATAAAATGAGATGAAGTCATGAAGTTAGTATGAAGTAGAAGACCAAGAATAAACCAGCGCATTTCAAAAGCCCAAAATAAGAAACAGCTGAAGATCTAAAAAACTTGAAGCCATCACCCTAAAATAAGCAGTGTTTATTAGAAACTAAAATGTTTATTATTATAGAAACTAAATATATACCACTACACACTGTAATAGATAGCTGGGCTCTTGAGGTTGACGTCATTGGCTGGCGACAGTCACATGGTGTTTTTTTTTTTTCATGCGTTCGCCTCTGTAGCCACCAAGAGCCCCATTACCCCCTGCAAAAGTAAAGTGTGGATACTTATGGAAATCTAAACATATATATTAATTTATTTAAAATCAGAATTCAGTTCATTCAGACATTTCTGTTACTTTATTTGAAATAACAAAGTGGGATATAAAACAGATTATTATTTATTATATTTTGTTATAAAAAAAAAAGCTATATGTGAACTTTGTGAATATTTTAAAATACACCAATCACTTTTCAGTACACATACAGTACAATGTATATTGCAGATTATAAGGATATTACATGGGTGTATGCTTTTTTTTTTTAAAGAGGCAGTTAATCAGAATAGAAATGCACATGTATCTATCTTAAAAATATACAGTAGAATTATTAAGGATAAAGAGAGGTTGTAAAATGTTAAACTGTAGGTCATGGGCTTTTAGAGATTGCCTTTAGACAACTTCTCAGTCAGCGTTGGTGGCGCACTTCACTTCAGAATATAAGCTCAGTTGTGGCGGCTCTCTTCTTCCGCTTGTGGTTTCCCTCTTTGAGAAATGTAAAGCAGCATAGTTAAGCTCTGCAGCATTTTGGGCCTGCGGGAACAGACATTGAACATTAAACACCATAGGACTGTTAACGCACATCATGAGTTTGTGTATGTAGTGGCAGGACCGTACCTGATTGGCTCTCATCTGTGCCACATTACCTTGACGATGTCTCTCTAGTGAAAATAAGCACAATTTAAAGTCATAGGTTGGTAACAATATAACTAAAAAGTTACTCAGGCTTTAGTAGAGTTCAGTAACACTGAGATTAAAAACTGATTAAAAATAATAATAATAATAATAATAATAATAACTGAATAGCACAGTGATTTATCAGTCTACTCAGGCTTTAGCAGAGCTCAGTAATACTGAGAAACAGTTAGCACCAACATGTAAACTGTCAATGTAATATACCACATATTTGTATTCCAATGCATCTCAATCCTGGCTTCGGATAAACAGACTGTGTGTTTATATCTGTGAGATCTCAACCACCAAAAAACCACTACTGTCAGAAATGACATACCACTCAAACCACACATGATCTTTGGTGCCACAGTTATCATCATTCATATTTCAAAATTTCCAGAGTATACTGTATATTTATAGGAAGAATGATCTAAACTCTTTTGTATGAGTTGCTTTTGAACCACAATGACATTTGCTAAAGGAGGGAGGATGGGTGGGTGCTTTATATGGCGTGCCTGTATGTGTGGGGGATGCACAGTGGCACAGTATGTTTTTTCTGTCCACCATGTAATGAGCATTAAGTTAATTTAATTTCTATTTCCTGTAACTAACAAATATGCTAATAAGCTAGTAATAATAATTAATGGCGCTATCATTGGGGGATCATGGGTTCAATCCTTCCGGGGCTGAGAGTCCAAGAGAGAGCAATCACCCTTACCCTTACTGTCAGGGGATGTTTGATTTGATTGAGATTGGGTGTCTGCTCACTGATGCAGAAATGCACTTACTGTTGAAGCATGTTCAGGTATCCAATTATGTTGATAGCTGCTGCTGACTAGGTTTATGTGTCTCAGGGGAAGCATATGCTGGCCTTTACTCATCATGTCTTGTAGCATTGTGAGATGGGGGAGTCTTAGCTAGTGGGTGGGAACTGTCAATGACTAAACTGGGAAGTAAATTAGGAAAAGAACATTTCTAACTAAAGAAAAACTTGTACCAGTAATATGAGCTTGTTAGTTAAGTAGTTGAAGTTAATTCCTCCCAACATCACAAAATCTCAATGATCTGACTTACTTACCACCACAGTGACCACAGCTTTTCCTTTTACAGATCACAACGGCTTGAGCCGAGATCACAACTACACACATTCCCAAAGCAACTGCGAGGTAAATGATTGAGGAATTCACAGGCCGCACTGTTGGATGAATGTAATAAAAATAAAACACTGTAAGCATGTTGTTTTTTTACACATTTTACACAGGTATTTAACTTAAAGAGGCCTAACAGTGTATCTATGTTCTATCTATGAGTATTAATTTTCAATAATTTTCAATAACAACAAAATATGATTGGGACAAAACTATATAAATCAAATTTTTTAAACACTGTAAATTCTATATTCAAATGAAAATATAAATGTAACAAGAATGCTTACTTTAGATTAATAAACATATTTTATACATTTTATGTAATTACAAAAAAGCAACATTTAAAAATAAAGGTGCTTCAAAGGATTCTTTGAACAATGCCACAGAACCATTTTAGTTCATTTACAACCATTTTTGTAAAAAAAAATAAATGTGAAAAAAACTTCAACTTTACTAAATTGATGGGTCGTCATACCCTCATCTCCTGTATTTAAACAGTTCTTCATTCAACCAAACATAGTTATTCTATGGCCCTTTGTGGTACACTTAAATTACTTAAAAACCAGGTTTAATCAGCATCTGGCAAATGTATGTTGCTCTGAATTGTTCTGAACTGCTCTGTATGTGGTTGGTGTGGTGCAACAGATAACACCACTACCTGCCAGTGAGCTACCATACCATGTGGGAGACTGGGGTTCGAGGCCCGGCCTGAGTGACTGTGCTGTGCTACACCAATAAGAGCCCTTGGGCAACTTGATAAGAGCGTCAGCTAAATGCCGTAAATGTAAATGAATTAGAGCATCAGCCGAAGGAATGGAAATGGAAATGTCAGCAATGACAATGTTCAGTCAAAACTTGTATGTGTAAAATGTATCTTAGGTTGTACTCTGTGATGATGGACTGGAAAAAAAAACTTCTTACAGTACAAGCCCTTCAGATATATTTGATGGACCTGAAGGAAACCCGCCAAGGTCAATCATCAGACTATACAAAAACTCAGCCCTGTTATTTTTAGAGGTTTGTGGATATTGTTTGTTGTTTGGGAGGGAAATAGTTACATAGTCATAGTGAGCGGTCTGTAATGCTCACTCAGATCTACTGCTGTTCCGTTTCCAAAAAGGATCTTCCCACAGGTGCTCACAGCGCAGTAGTAAGTTCCAGCATCACTGTCGTTGAGGATGTTCTTGGAGAAGTTGTACACACAGCTGTGTGGAGAGGAGCTGGTCTCACACTGACGGCTGCTGCTGCTGTTGTGATCAGTGTAGATGATTTCAGGAAAGGATCGTCCTGCAGCAGATCTGAACCAGAGCACCCTGAGATCTTCTGAATGGATCTCAGAGAGGACTGTGCACTGCAGAGTCACCGACTCTCCTGGAGGAACCGATGCAGATGCTGGTGTTTGGAGTAGCGATAAATTATAAAAGTTCATATCTGGATCACCTGTTTAAAATAATACAAAGATTAGATGTTTTTGGACCTGTTCATGCCAATTCCAGTCACCTACCTCTGATTACTTTGTTAAAAAAATGTTTTGTATTGCTGTAAAAAGATGAAATGTATCCGTGTAGGTGAAATAAATGATAATTATTAGCTAATAAAAATGTTGTATGTGAACTTTGTGAATATTTTTAAATATACCAATCACTTCTCAGTACACATACAGTACAACATTTATTGTAGTTTATAATAATAATACATGGGTGTATGCTTTTAGAAGTGCCAGAATAGAAATGTACATATCTATCTTAAAAACATACCGTTGAACTATTAACATTAAATGTTAAACTGTAGAACATGGGCTTTTACATTAAAAAAAATACATATATTTTTACAGTGAAATAATTAGCTGAAAAGTCTCGAGATAGCATAGTAATATTCATAAAATATTCATAAAATAGTGAATGCATGTGACAAATGTGCAAGGTTGGTTTTCTATTGCTGTAAAAATATCTAAACCTAACCGTGTAGGTGAAATAAATAATTACCTGTCACAGCTAAGAAGCTCCCACTGAAGAATGTGATCACATTCACCAGAGATGATCCGCAGAAGTACATTCCTTCATCATCTTTAGTAGCACATGGGATAGTCAGAGAAATGGTTTTGTCCGTTCTCTCTAGTTTGAAGCCAGACTCTTGGAATGGTGGAAAAAGTATGGGATCTAACCGTGGTCCCGACAACCCTACCTGCTGAGGAGTGTGTCCCAATCTCTGCTTGTACCAAAGAAAAAGTTCACTGGACTTTTTTCCAATTGTGCACTGAAGAGTGACTGCTTCCCCAGGCTCAGCAAAGACAAATGATACCAGGTGGTGGAGATGCATCATTTGTACAGGATCTACAAGAACACTGTAGTGTTTATACCAATTTCCAAAATTCCAGCTTCATAAGAAAAGGAACATTTTTTTTTTTTTTTACACAAGTGTAAAACGGAGATACAAGGAATAAATACACAGTTAAAGCAAAAATAATAACAACAATAATAAGAATAATCATGTGTTTTAACTAATTTAATTCTATCAGCCAAATGTGCTACAAGGTTTTATTTGTTTTATACGATAAATATATTATAAACTTTTAAAACTTACTCATCTTGTAGAAACACAGAATAAGAATCCAGACTCGAAACACTAGAAACAGTGAAATCTTCAAATGTCCAAAGCAGCAGATATTTGAAGTCAGTTGGGCTCAAAGTATGTTCACCTCATTGGCTGACACATCACAGGTTTGGCCACCAGAAGTCAGTGCTGAAAAGAGTAGGTAAATGCAGCAGTGTTACCTCATAGATGCATCATTTAACTGAGAAATGCTTTTGCTTATGGTCCTCAAACCAGCCCATAACCAAAGCTTTTCTGTAATGCTATTTACAAATCTAAGCTCTTTAATGTCACACTTTTTAAAATTACTTATGAGTTTATATAAAATTGTGTCAAAAGTATTCAGTTTTTCTTCCTCCCTCAAAAATTCTAAAAATATAACATCTCATTACTCATTTCTCACCACGTTTAGACAAAATCTGAGGTAAAACATTAGCTATTAGTATAGGAAAGGTCAGAGTAAACACAATCAACATAAGATGAAAGGTCTAGTTTTTGATGTTTAACAAATACTTATATATGTATATAAGTATTATATATGTATAAATGAATTATTGGCCATTCATAAATACACTCATATAACTACAATTATAAAAAAGAAATAAAAAAACTGTTAAAGGTCATTTTGCAAAATGTAAACTTTTTATAAAACTTCTCTAAATATAAATAGAAAAATAAAATAATAAATCAATTCTATATGCCTAAATGTAAATAGCAAGACAACATTGTAAGATCTGAATATTTTATATTTTTAGTTTATACATATTCTGTATTTTCACTCATCTTTACACCTGTGTTAATGTGATAATATATGTTCATTGTAAAGCCAAAATAAGTCACTTAAATATGACATTTGCAAATTTTGCACACTGGGGATAAAAATACATAGCACATTTAAAGTAACATTATTTTTGCATAGATCATATTTAATAGATTTTTTTACTGTGTGTAAAAATAATCAGAAAACAGACACAGTATACCTACAGTAAGTTACACAACAGTTTAACATCATGATCTCGAATGTTTGTGAGTCTACACTTCAGTTTTTTACTCTCATAAATTAAAAAAATGTTTTACTAACAGCTTATTTAACACACCCTGTTTTCAGATTTGGGTTTAATGTCCAGATTCATAACACTTGGCAGTATCAGCACTACATCATGCATTTTTAGTGCCATGCTGTTTAATGCTATAGAATATTTATTCATGGCCTCAGTACCAGCCAATCAAAATCAGCATGTTCAAAAGATCACACATATTAATTACCAACACACAGCGCCTGCATCTGGAGAGTCCTATATTGCATGGCTGACTCAAGCCTTTTAGTGGCCCTAAGCACGATTGAATTGACTAAGTGGCATATTTATTATTGGCTGCCAAGAGATGACAACAATACCACCACCCCCCACCACCCACCTCCTAAACCATGTACATAGACCCACACCGCAGGTATTCACCCTTATAGCTACTTCCCTCTCACAGTCAATATCACTTTCATAGGCCCTAAAATAGAACCCTGTGGGACTGAATGCTAAATGGTTACAAGATACATTTATGATAGTTTCTATTTTAGAATCAATAACACAAGATTAAACCTGTGGTTCAGGGGGTTAAACAACACAATAGTAAAGTCCATAGGTGGCAGTATCTCCTTGATGCTGGTCAGACCTAACATGCCACCAAATAAGAATCCAGCTATGCTGCATGTTAAACTACCGCTGCAGAAAGAGCTGATTCTGACACTCAGTCAAATCTTTACACCATCTAACTCCAGTGCTGTGCTCATTCATTGTTTTCGATGAGAAGGTCAAGGTCAAGCACAGGCCTAGCTGGATGTGACTAACACTCACCACAGACAAAAACCCTACTAAAGCCAGCTCTATAGTTCTAAAAAACAAGTCTTCCTGCCCTGCTTACACTTCAGTTTGACGCATCCACTGGTCTGGTTCAGTTTGGGATAGGTGACAAATACTGAAAGCTGGACTGAACGCTATCCTGGGCCATTTACAGAAAACCTAGGCCACTATTTGTGACTGATTAGATACATCTAGTAAATTTTTCATTTACTGTAGTGAACTATATCTCAATGATGCTTTAGCATGTGTTGGAGATGTCAGTGGGAAATAAAAAGTGCTATATGATATAAAGAACTGCCATGGCTGGATAATACTAGGGTCTGTAAAAGCTGCAACATCGGAACACTAAGCTGTAATACTGAAATAGCTTCTATAATATCTATATATGGGCAGAGTTAGCTTCAGTTCTCACTGGGGCTCCTCCTCCACCACTATGTAATCACATTTACAAATCATCTCTCTCTCGCTCTCTTTTTCACCCTCCCTCTCTCTCGCTCTTCCCCTTCCCCCAAAGCAGTCAGGCAACACTTGACTTCAAAAATCAGAGCCCGTTGTCCAAGTTTAGGGGCTTATAGACACCTGAATATCTAGCATTTCTTCTAAAATCAAGGTTATCAATAGTGAGGTTGTTCCCCTTTGCTGCTGGAGCAGCTTCTACTCTTCTGGGGAGACTTGGATGATTGTTCGGATGAGCTCCATCACTCCAGAGAATGCAGATCCACTGCTCCACAGCCCAGTGCTGGAGGGCTTTATACCCTTTGCTCCTCAGTCTATTGGTAGGGATTTTAGGGATTTTAACACTTAATATTAAAGGTATAGCTGTAGTTTAAAGTCGCTGAAGTCCTCCGTGAGAAAGAGGAACTAGGTTTGGCTGTCTGTATTGATATTAATACATATTTTTAATTATTATGATGAGCTCATTCTTTTAAATATGCAAGGGGTGAGTGTGTACGTGCATTTGTGTGTGCATGTGTTCGATGTTTCTTGATTTGACGTGTCAGTGAACGTCTCTGCCTGTGGTGGTGTTTTAGCCGTTGGTGGTTTTCGCAGCTCTGAGTCCTCAACGCCTTGATCTTTTAGCCCCTGCATCACTGAAGGGTCGGGCTTCTGAGAAAAACAACCCAACACGTCAAAGTTTCCACAGGATGCTCAGCTATTTCTATTTATTTTTTTTTTGTTTTGTTTTTCAGACACGGCATGCGAACATACTCTGTACTGTAAAAAGGTTCAGTGCTGTCCAATGAAGAGGTACAAAAGCACAATGCTGATGGATTTGGGGAATGACAAACTTCAACGTCACTTCTCCTAGCAGACTGTAATCATGGCTGAATCTGAATAAGCACAGTCATATCACAGTCATATTTCGATTATGTAGCGAATATGAATGACTTTTTTCCTCGACCCTATCAGTGATATTTATATGTTATATTATTACATCCTTAATGTTCCTTAATCCTTAATCCTTAATGTTTATTATTAATGTTTACTATTATTATTATTATTATAAACCTTTATTTGTTGATCTCCACCTTACACTTTACACTTTACACTTTACAAGAAGTACAATAGATCTATTTAAAGTAAAGACTCATAACAGTCTGGTCTCCTGAAGTGTAAAACATAATAAATGTATCAGTGTAAATGGTAATGCACAGTGGTGGAATACTGCTGGAGGTTCTTACTCCTGACCCATGACCTTCATGTGTGTATATAGTGTGTATACAGAGTGTATGTGTATGTGTGTGGGTTCATGTTAATTCCTCTGTTCAGAGCACAGTGGTTCTTTACCTAAAGGCCGGCATGGGACGTGTCTAGCTGAAGGAAGAAGAAATTACTTACAAAGCAATTTAAAAAAAAAAAAGCTGATAATTTGAAAAGAGGCGTAATATCAGAAGATGTGTATGAGGTGGGGAAGCTGGTTTATTGATTGAGGGGTTTAAGATACAGTGATAAAAATGGAGTTTTCCAATAACCGATAACATAGCAGGAATTAAATTCTTGTGTTTTGTGCTAGTTATGGTGAAGTTTCCAGGAGTTCAGGGGGTGATGCTGAGGTGGGATGGGTCATTACCTGCTTTTATAGAAACATAATTTCCACATGTCCATAAAATCCTCAAAACAATAAAGCTTTGGGGATTTGTTTTGCTATGTTAACAAAACAAATGCAATAATGGATCAGATCTTTACTTTGAATTTGTTCTAACCAGAAGTCAACAGTGACTTCTGGTCAGAACAGTTTTGTTTTCTTAGCAGTTTAAGGGTCTCAGGTCTTTAAGATGGTGTGTAAGATTTCTATGCTCACAAGAGCAGAGGGTGCTATGGTGTGAGATCTTACAGTCTGCAGTTAAAAACCACAGCGACTGTCTTTCTGTGGCAGCCCAGAGGAAGTGTGAGAAATTGCTGCACTCATAATGCGAATGGAAAGTGAATGGAAACTCGGATAAACAGCCCTGTGCAGAAACTCTTAGACCATCTGATAAATATATGAATACATACATATATATATATATGGTCAATCAATACTTCATTAAAGTAAAGCTGTGCTGTAAGTGGCTGGAGTGCATAGAACAATTAACCTTCATTTAACTAGTTCACAAGATACACTATATGTCCCAAAGGTATGGACAAAGTGGACAAAAGTAATGGGACACCTGCAATTACAGATATAAGATTATCCAGAGATGGCTTTCTACTAGATTTGGGGGAAGATTTGCTTTGAGAGTTTGATTGCATTTATTGACTAGATCATTAATGAGGTCAGGATGTTGGATGATCACCACCCCATCTCACCCCCAACTCCCAAACTCTTCCCAAACGTATTAGATGGAGCACCATCCATTATTCCAGAGAACACGGTTCTTCCACTGCTCCCTAGCCCACGCCTGGCATTAGGCAGCATGGTGCCAAGAGGTTCATGTTTATCTGCTCCAGAGAGTCCTATTCTATTGGTAGTACTTCACTACCGAGACTAGACAAGCTGTGTGTGTGTGTGTGTGTGTGTGTGTGTGTGTGCATGTGTGTGGTTGAAGGCCTGTTGTCAGCAGAAATCACTACATAGAAGGGTTGGTACTTAGGGGAGGATTAGAGGAGGAGCATGTGGGCAGCAGCTGTTCCTCTTGTCTCCAGTGTGATCAGAGGAGGTAAGAGACAGGTCTGAGAACAGCTGATCAGATTTGGACTTATTGGCTGCTTAATTGATTCAGATCAGTTGATCAAGTCTTGCTGCACGCGTCCCCTTCATTCCCAGCTGCAAGTTCCAGACACCATTCCTCCAGATGTGCTGATGTGCTGGAGTGTGTGGAACTCAGATGCCCCCTAGTGGTGGAGTGCAACACTGCAGCTATTATTCTCCTCTTCTTGCTTATCGAAGGTGGTCTAAAGTTGCTTTCAGGTTAGAGGTTTATATACACTCTCATGCAAAAGTTTGGACACCCCTGGTCAAATGACATATGTTTTAGATTTACATCGTCTACAGAGAACAACTTCTCTACAGGTTTTAAAGCATAAGTACTGTTTATTTGCTTATTTTAACGCGAAACTAATTGCACAATAACTATGTTTGCCTTATTTTCTTTCTATAAAAGCATAGAAATTCTAAAACATGCAATGATTTCATATTTAAAATTGCCTCCTGTAGAGCACTTCAGAATTAAGAAATTTGCTGCTGTACATACATCCAGTTCAAGATAATGTCCCTACTTCTACATTTATTCAGCAAATTGGACATCGAGTGAGACAATGTGATATTAATTAAAATAATTTTAATTAGAAAGAGGACTGCAATCATTATTTTGTGTTGAGTTAAGTGGTTGGTTAAGTGTTTGGTGTGGCGCAACAGATAACATCACTACTTGCCACTGAGCTACCACACCATGTGGGAGACTGGGGTTCGATTTCCGGTCTGGGTGACTATGCTGCGCTACACCAATAAGAGTCCTTGAGCAAGACTCCTACCACTACACTGACCCTCCTCTGTAATACGAGTTACCTTGTAAGTCGCTCTGGACAAGAGCGTCAGCTAAATGCCATAAATGTAAATGTAAATGTTGAGGCATAAGGCATGTGGTTTCCAGCACCATGGAGAGCAACACATGTCTGTCTCAGCACCATGGAGAGAGGCAGAAAGCAGACCAACCTGGGACTAATATATAGATTAGTGGACAGATACTATAGGACTGGTGTACATGTACATGTTTAGACCACATCAATGCATCTGTTCCACTCTCCCTAGATGATTGACAGTCCTAGCTTTATATGTGGAGTTTTCACCTTACATTGTGTACTATATTGTCCAGGTTATCATCAGTTAAACATCTCAGTCCTTAATGTACATTACGACTTATTCAATTTGTTGTTTTTATGTACTTTTTTTAATATAAATTTGATGAAATTGCCTTGCATTTTTTTGTATATTTTTATTTTATTTTATTTTTTATTTGCTTTGCTATTGCTGTAAATTCAGATCAGTAACAGATGTTGACGTCTGAAATGAAGCTAGGTCAAGTTTGTTTTGGTAAACCATCAGGTCAAACAGTTAGAGCTGCGGCTGTAAATGTTAATGTAATTCAGAATGGCAGAAAAATAGTGCTCAGCAATAGAGCTCAGGTCAAAGCACACTTTAGACAGGTCGGCTGGTGTGAGCTTACATTGTGAAGCATTATTTAAGTATAGGTATATTTTACTGTTAAAATCTATGCTGAAGCCTATGTTTCATATTCCATGTTTAACTATTATGCCTTTTTATTGACAAAAATACAAAAATGTGTTTTATGTGTACTATATCTAAGATAATAGTACATGTATATTTCATATATATTAAGTATAGTATATATTTATGTAAAATCATTAAACCAAAATAGTACCTGGTGTAGCAAAACAACCCATCAAATAAATTGAGAAAAAATTGTAAATTGATCAACAGCTGCTTTTTTGAAGCCCTTTGCACTCAGTAAAATGCTAATATTAGAATAAATACAAATATGTCATGGTTGTCCATCACTGTGCTCATTAAAACATTTCCAAAGCTCTCCTCATGGGAGTCTAGCATTATTTATAGTTATCATTCAACAGATGGTTTGGTTGATGATGTGGAATCAGGTGAGCTGGTGATGGAATTGGACATATCCATGCTGCGCTGGCTGGGAGAGTCTAGGACAAATCTAGAACCAAGCTTTGTTCTTCAAACAAGCTCACAAGATCTTTACTACTCTCTTCAGAATGAGAAATTCTTATTATTTCTTCAATTTCTTCATCATAATTATGCTTCCCTGCACTTGTTCTAATGGGATCTGAAGGTTTTACAAGCTAAATGTATTGGTAAGATAAATAATATCAGAGTAAGAGGTGCATATACGGCACAGTAAGACAAACACAAAACTGCAACATCAAATTCAACATTTCTGGATTTTTATTTATTAAATTTGATTTTTTAAATGGGAGCAAGAAATATTATTGGAAATATTGCTTTAAATATAGTACAATTTCATTCTTTATGCTATGAAATATAGATGGATAGACAGGAAGACAGACCGAAGGCCGAATACATTTCCTATATGTACCAGCTGCGATGAACAGACCAACAGAAACCCTCCAAAATTCCACAATTATCTGCATTTAACTTACACTGAAAGATATGAATGCTATTTTTATAACTCATGTAAATGTACAGGGTTTTTGTTTGGATAGCGATATGAATCAAACATAAATGCAAATTTACAAGCACAAAAAATACAATAACAGGTTAGCAGCAGTGATCATTATTAGAAATACGGCAGTTCTAAAGGCAATGTTAGATTAAATTAAGCATTAACTTAGCCACAACTTTTCAGCCAATCTAAAAAAATTAACTAACTTCCATTAATATTAACATTCTATATTATATAATACTACATTATATATATTATATATTTATATTAACATTAATTATCAATTACTACTGTGGAAATTTAACCATAGTGACCACACACACCTAGACAATGAAAATCCAGTATTTGTTTAAATACACAGTAGTCAGCAGAAATGCTGTCTGACAATAAAGAGTTAAAGAGTTTATTTGTAGAACAGAAGGTAAAAAATGTCCAAAACATCTAGCGTTTAGAACGATGAGCATTAGCATGGGAGGTTCTCACTTGGGAATACACGAGTTCTTCAGGCTGCTCTTTCTTTCTTTCTCTCCCGGTTTTCTTGTCAACAATGCGAATGGGAGCGTAATTCAGATTGTCAGCATTATGATCCTGTGGGAAAGAACAGATCCTGATTTTTTAAAACTATGTTATATTGGTAGAATAAAATACATGTTTTTATAAAACAAAATTAAAGCTTGTTATATTATGTAATTAAGCCTGTTATATTTAAATATTCAAAACTCTCCAGCATGACATTGAAAATAAATATATAACCAAAGCAATACCCAGTAGTTACAGAGCCAGCAACCGCACGGTTATAAA
Organism: Salminus brasiliensis; assembly: GCF_030463535.1. Taxonomy (NCBI): domain Eukaryota; kingdom Metazoa; phylum Chordata; class Actinopteri; order Characiformes; family Bryconidae; genus Salminus; species Salminus brasiliensis. The sequence continues at coordinate 32,606,316 of NC_132896.1, read as the reverse complement.
GTTAAATCCCAGAGTTAGCCGGGTACTTCTGAGTGTAACTTTAAGCAAAACATTTATTACATATTTTTAATACTTAAAAAAATCGCAAAAAACTGCTCTGATTAAAAACAATCCCAAACTGAATCTCAGGTGATAGTGCTTTGCAAGTTTGGATGTAAACCATTGCATTGAAGAGTGGCAATCAAAACAGCAACTGCATAAGAAATACCTGGTTTGGAGGTCTCTCATTTACAGCAGCCTCCTGATGTTTCTCTGCAGATTAAAAAATCCAAATGAATTCTATGGTATTATAGTGGCTACTTTCTATTCATCATAATGAGCAATCTAATCCAAAAACAGGCAAATCCCAATAAACACTTACCCCCAGTCCTTCTCATCTTAAATATTACAATGGCTTGAACACAGATAACAACCAAACACACCCCCGAAAACACTCCAAGGGACAGTAGAGGAACGTCAGACTTTACTGTAAGACAAGAATTATTATACAAGTATTAGTAGTATTTTTTTCTTTTTTCAATTTCTATTTAATATAAATTAATGTTATTACTGATGACATAAACTAATATCACATATGAACAAACAAATACATTTGGTGTCTAATTAAAATAAAAATGTAAAAAGTCTCAAGCGGTTTTGGTGTGAAACGGTGTAATATTGAGAAACAGATGGGTCAGATTTATTTACAGAGATGGTAAATGGAGCTGGGGTAGTGATGTTGCCAATTCAAAAAATAATCTGAATAATCTGAAATTTTAAATTAGTTTTTTATAGAAACTTTTTTTTCCTAAAACTCCCTGCACGTACCCTTTCAATCTATATGTAGTGTATTTAAAATACAGCATTATGTTTAGTAGTTTTTAACTCTGGTGTGGATGTCTGGTCCAGTTCATCACCATTGTGATCCATTCTGACTGGGTAGGTTTCTCTAGAATGAAGCATTTCACACCATCTTAGCTAGATACAGTTTGTAAAATCGGTTTAATTGCCCTTAAAAAAAAAGACATCTTACTCAAGCACACTGTTGTTCCATTGCCAATGATGATCTTCCCACAGGTGCTCACAGCGCAGTAGTAAGTTCCAGCATCACTGTCGTTGAGGATGCTCTTGGAAAAGTTGTACACACAGCTGTGTGGAGAGGAGCTGGTCTCACACTGACGGCTGCTGCTGCTGTTGTGATCAGTGTAGATGATTTCAGGAAAGGATCGTCCTGCAGCAGATCTGAACCAGAGCACCCTGAGATCTTCTGGACTGACCTCAGAGAGGACTGTGCACTGCAGAGTCACCGACTCTCCTGAAGAAACTGATTCCAGTACTGGAGTTTGATCCACTGAGATCTTTATATCACCTGGTAATACAGACAGTGTAAAATCTGGATCACAGTAATATAGTTGAGCCTAATGTGTCTGATACTCGATTAAAACTCCAGTGTTGAAGCTTCTTGATTGTAATAAATGAATAATTACAGAATATATTTAGTATATTAGTATATATATATAAATGGAAGTGAAGTGATTACCTGTAACAGCTAGGAATGTACTGTTAGAAAATGTCAGTGTTTTCGCTTCCCCCGCTCCACAGAAGTACATCCCCTCATCCTTTTTACTAACATTTTCAATAGTGAGAGTGTTCCCAGCTTTGTTTATTTTAAATCTTGAATGGCTAAACTGGGATGACATTACTGCCTCTTTTGTTCCTAACTTTGATGCCACTTCCAGTGGTGAATGCTCCAGTCTTTGCTTGTACCACATTCTGACTTCTGTATTGGAGCTTTCTCCAGATGAGCAGCGGATAGTAGCCGGTTCACCAAATTTAACTGAGAGAAACAGTGGTTCAGAATTTCCTGCTGCTTGAGCAGAACCTGTTAAATAAATCAATAAAAGTCCAAATCAGCAAAAAAAAACAAACAAGTGAAATACGTAAAAACGTAAAAACAAAATTCATCAAAATCATCAATAATTACAAAAACGTAAGTATGGAACTTACACATTTGGTGAAGAAATAAGACCGTAATTACAGCTCGAGCCATCAAAGAAAAATCTATTGCTATAACTCAAAAGAAAATATTGTAAAGGAAGTAACTGACAAGACACACCAAGCTGTATTGGCTTGGAAGGTTGATATTCTGAACTTCATTGGCTGACAAACAAAATCACATGGTTCTTTCAGTCACCTTCACTTCCTACCTTGTTTGGCTTCTTCTGGGCTCTTTTAAACTCTGCGAGTGTTATTTTCAGTTGTATCAGTTCCTGGAACTAATGGAAAACTCACTTGTGTTTTTTTCAGTTAGTCTTATCTGATCTTTGTCTCTGCAGGTCTCTAAGAGGACACACTTTTCATGAAAGATTTAAACCCTGCTTGATTGTAGAAAAGGTAATACACACTTTCAGTAATAGAACCTACTTGATTTTCTAACATTAAACAAATCGCAGCTGTACTGTAATTCATATATGGATATTTCCAGAATAAATGTCCAGAATAAAGTCCAGAGGGACAATATTTGTTTTCTTATTGGAAATATTAAATCAAGCTTATTTACCTGAATCATATGACTTGTCTGTTTACATACTCCTTAGATTTTTACTAGGCTAGAGGTTATTTACAGTAACATAAAAAAACATATTTGATTATAGATCAAAGACCTATCAAAGACCTTCTAAATATTCTGATTTAAGAACAATCAGATATAATAGCAGCTAGCCTTAATAATACATATTTAAGACAGGAATTTTCTCATTCTAACCAGGGTAATGTTGTCTGTTGCTTTGTGAGACCACTGAACAGTGTCTTGTCTGGAGTCACATAATAATTTAAGTTAAACACAGAAGCAACATAAAACTAAATTGATAGAAAATATGATATTTAAAAATATTTTAAATATCAAAAAGTCTCGATATTTAAAATATGTCATATCATACAGATTTCCTTAACAGTTAGCTGCAACATTTTAACAAATACATTTCAGGCATTTTTCACAGTTAATGTACTTTATTTCTTCACAGTATGTACAAGTAAATAAACAGCTTTATTATGTGCATATACACAGCAAGTTCAAAAACAGCTCCATGCATCTATAATCAGTAATAATATCAGTAAAAAATATATTGATATACTTAAATATATATATATATATATATATATATATATATATATATATATATATATATATATATATATATAATTTAATACATTATTTTAATTATTCAAATCAAATTCAAATCTAATCAAATAAAAATTATAAAATGTTAATTATATTGCAACTCATTTCCACAGCACAGCACAGTTCCAGGTTAATTATTTTATTTAATGGATAAACATAAAAGTAGAACATTTCATGTCTCAAAGACAAATAATGATAATACCACCAGAGCAAATATTAACACTGTTTTGTTTAATGTATAAAGAGTATAAAAACTAAGTTTTTAAGGCACAAATCATATTACAGACATTACAAAGCAGAACAATGATACAGTATTTGCATAGCCAAGACAAGTCAAAGGCATTAAAATTCAATGTATTTTTTATTAAGACATATTTCACAACAAATCTTAATTTTTGGTTCTTCCTCTTACCTCTACTGCAATCAGTCAGATGATACATGTCTGGTGTCTGAATTATTCTTCTTTAATTGTGTACTACAGCTATAAAACCTATGTTGCTAACACATATAACTTAATAAACAACAGATAATGGCTTTTTATTTTGGCATTACTATGAAGTAAACCACTCTCCCTCTTGCTCCATGTCTCTGTACTGTATTCTATCAGGTTTTCAATTCAAATGTAAAATGTGTTTAGCAGTACATTTGAATGCTGTCTAAGAAACACCAGTCCTGTTCTCCACAGGTCTGAAGAGTGACCACAGCTTTCGTTTAAATGAATAATGTGACCATTCTAATCTGATTCTCACACATTTCCAACATTTCCATAAAAGGTGATATCAGACCATATCAGACACCATCTAAGCTAATGAGAGCGTTGGTCATGTGTGAAAGATTGTAGAGACAACACACTCGAAAACTGTGTTCTCACACCTTCCTTCAGAGAACTGAAACCTTCAAAACCAAACATTCAGGCCTACAGTTTTAAGCTCAAATGGTATCTAGACAAAGTGAAGCACATTAACATACAGGTCCTGGAAATGACTTACAGATAAAGATGCTTTATATGATGGTTCTGTGAGCGATGCCTTACAACAAACAAGTTTGTCTCCATGAAGGACCATGTTTGGAAAAGAGATATGTGAGTGACCAAAATGTTTAAAATCTATAAAGAACCTTCACTGGATATAAAGTTTCTTTGCTGATTTAAAGGTTCTTTAGCGAACCAAAGTTGTTTTGTTTATGGTCAGAACTCCAGAACTTCAAAGCATTCCCGTCAAATCCAACTTGCCAGTCAAGTTAATTCAGAAAAAAGGAACATGAATGCCAATACTGGTGAAAATATTTGCAAATGTGCAGAGTCTTATAACTTCCATTAGCGAGTTAGATTAGCATCATTAATGGTGAAGTAGCTCACTTCAGAGTACACACTGTCTCCAGAGCGTCTTTTCTTCATTCTCAGTTTTTTGGCAGCGTAAATCCGCTCCACAGCAGTCTGGGAACAAAAGAAGAAACAAAAGATTAGAGATTAGATAATTATTTCTACATTTAAATAAATCATAACTCATCAAATGTAAGAGAACAGAAATGCAACCTGACTGACCATATTCTCATCCAGGGGATCTTGCTCAGGTCTCACTACAATGGAAAAAATTTCAGTCAGAGATTCTTTTATTTCACATCCATATGATAAGCCATCAATGTCGTCTGTTTTGTCTGCTGCAACTGAGCTTCAGAACGTTTAGTATTTTAATAGTTTATAAAGTTTAACATCCTAAAAGTCATTACTTACAAAAGAGCATCAAAAACGCTACACTTACCTCTGCAGTTTAAAACTGCTAGGCCAAAGATTGCAACCACACAAATTCCCAAAGCTGCTCCGAAATAGAACACAATGGGATCCACAGGCTCCTCTGAAAGACAACAATAGTCAATGTACTTTATACATTACGGTAAAAGACCTTTCAACCAACTCTCAAATCATGGTATTTGACCATTGTATCTCTTACAAACCTCAGATTTAACTCAATTAACAAAATAAAACATGAATGTATGGGAAAAATAATGTTTTTCACAGCTTTAGTTTAATATAAGAGACCATAGATGAAAGCTTTTTTGAACTTATGATCAAATACAAAATACTGTTGAAGCACAAATTCAATAATGTACAGTAATGAATAACTTTTATGTAACTATTTCTGCATATTTAGATAATCAAAACATTATTTTTTTTTATTTATTAGAAATTTAGAAATTTTATTTAATTTTTTTTGATAGATTTTTATTAGCATTTAATTCCAACCCATCTTCTATTTACATACTTAGTATCTGAAGCACAACACAAAACTGTAAACTGTAAATGTAAAACACAAAAATTTGGCTTACTCAATCTGACTGCTGTTCCATTCCCAATGATGATCTTCGCACAGCTGGACACAGCGCAGTAGTAAGTTCCAGTATCTTCACTGTTGTTGATGTTCTTGGTGAAGTTGAACACACAGCCGTCTTTAGAAGAGCTGATCTCACACTGTCGGCTGCTGTTGTGATGAGTGTAGATGATCTCAGGAAAGGATCGTCCTGCAGCAGATCTGAACCAGAGCACTCCACGTTCAGCTGCTTGGTTCTCAGGGTGGACCGTGCACTGCAGAGTCACATTATCTCCTGGAGGAACCGACGCTAATTTTGGAGTTTGTATAACTGAGATGCTTGACTGAGGATGACCTGGTCAATAAAATAATAGTGTATAAGTATAATCAAGAAAAACTGAGATGCTCCAAATATATTTTTACTTTCTATGTCACAGGAGTGAAGAGCTCACACAGGTTTGATTATTATTGCAGTTTTATATTATAAATGTATAAATGTATAAATGTATCATGAGTTTATCTATCAACACAAGTCAAAACATCAGTTCTGTTACCTGTCACAGCTACAAATGTGCCGTTAAAAAACTTAAGCGTGTTCCCGTCGCCTTTTCCACAGAAGTACATCCCTTCATGATCTTTAGTAGCTCCTTTAATAGTCAGAGAAAAGTCTTTCTTATCTATTTTGAATCCTTTCTGAAAAATCGAATTCAAAAAAGGCTCTTGGTTGTTGCTGGTTAACTGTGTTGCCACTTCTTGAGGCTCCTGTCCCGCTCTCTGCTTGTACCAAACCCAAACCTTAGAGGCTTTTTCAGGCTTTTCTTTACAGTGAAGAGTTACATTTTCACCAGACTCAACTGAGATAAACGTCCGCTCATTAAGGTCTGTGGTTCGAGCAGGATCTGCAAGATAAAAGGAGTTCAGAGCTCAGCTGATAAAGAAAACAGTGGCTGATATTTCAGCAACACAGTTCACAATTTGTTTGTATGAAGAGCAAATGAACTTACATATTACATAGAGAAATAAAATGAGAACCAACATCGTGTTCGTCGTCATAAAAGCAGCAGCTCTTCTTTGATGCAAACTGGAAAGGAAGCAATTAGCAAGAGCATCAAACTGTATCAGCTGGCTGGGCTCAGGAGATCGAGTTCATTGGCTGGTGAAAGTCACATCAGACCTCCCCAAACCTCCTTTTAAACCTATTTGGGCATCATTGTAGCACTAACCCACAGAAACACCAGGTTCAGACTAAGGCAGTAGATAAATGAATGGCAGAGAGGCCTATATGGCCTGTAATTTACCTTATTTCAATTTTGCAATGAAGACTGGGCTCAAATTCCTATACGTTAATGTGAATAGCTAATGTCAAACATGTTGGTTTTAAATGAAGCTTTTGCTGATGAAGATCATTCAGTAGGTTGTCACAACTGCCTCAACAACATGACAAATATAAGGTGCATAAGTGGCAAATTAAATTTAATAAAAAAACAAAACATCTCAGAGGTAACAGGTTAAAAAATAAGCTATAAAAACATAAAAAACTAAAAGCAAAAATACCCAAAATAAAACAGTCCCAAAAACCCCAAAAAATCTTCGATGCAGAAGAAAAAGAGCTAAAGAGAAGCCCACCACAAGCAAACTACACCAGTGTAAATAGTGCTTCTGATTAGGCCTTCAATCTCACCCACCACAACCTTGCCAGACATTGCACAGGCTCATCACAGGCCCCTCTTAAAAAATAGAAACAAAGAAATTGAATAGGTACAACATTCAATATTCAATAATGGTTCTTTTTTATTCTTATTAATATCTCAAGATTAACTATTATCATATAAAGTCTCTGTTTTACATAGAATATGATTAATAAGCACAACTGAAGTCCATAGTGACCATACAGTCTTGACACTGAAAATCCATTCATTTCAAACATACAGTAGCAAGCAGAATTTCTCCCTGACAACAAATAAGGCATTAAAGACGTCATTTGCATAACAGCAGGTGCTCATAAAAAAATGTCCCAGAACTTCAGTTACTAAGGTTTTAAATGATGATCATTAGCATGGGAGGAAGAAAGAAATAAAGGTAAGGGTGCACATATCTGTCACTGTACTCTGTACTGCAAAATGTGCCCTCTGCATTTAACCCATCTGTGGTAGTGAACACACACACACGTGAACCAGGTGCAGTGAGTACACACACACCCAGAGCGGTGGGCAGCCAACTCCAGCATCCAGGGAGCAGAGAGGGTAAAAGGCCTTGCTCAAGGGCCCAACAGTGGCAGCTTCCCGAGCCCAGGAATCGAACCCACAACCCTGTTATCAACAGTCCAGCGCGCTAACCGCTGAGCCACCACTACACCAAAAATCAGGGGAGAGCGCAAACACAGTCCCCCACTACCAGAATTTATGCAGTTGAATTCGCAGGGGTCAGCACAACCAGAGTGCAATGGCTGAGCCTCACCCTGGGTGAACCACCTTCTTGATCATGGTATCTCCCCTGCCAGGTAAGTAATTGCACTGGCTCGCCACAAGGTTCTTAATTAGATGTTTTGAACATTTTTGAAAAAGCAAAAATAAACACAGTTTCTCTTAAAATTTCAACAAATTCAAACTGTTCATTAAAATGTTTCATCTCATATAGAACTCTATGTATACTGGGGTGTATATTTTCCAATGGCCAGTTCAGCCTTTTCCAGTCATGTCTTGACCTCAAGTGTGAGGCACATGGCACTGAAAATGTCCCAGGGCTTCACAGAGCTTGTGTTCATGACTGCTTCTGTAGTCTGAGAGGAAAGCACCACAAGACTACAGGAAGTACCCAAAGCATAGCCAATGGTCATGCTGCCTCCTACTGGCAACAACAGGTGTTTCATTTGAATCACAAGTTTGAGGACATAAAAAGTCCATCAATAATGTTAGAAAGTAAAAATGCAAAATAAAGGAAAATTTAAATTGACAATATATATATAAACATGTGTGTGTATAGTGTGGGTTTCTTTTGTCAATCAACTTGATTGTAATGGTGTGGTATGATCTGAAACAGGCCAGTAGGTGAGTTAAAAACTGAATTTTGGGAGGAGGAACATGCCTGAAGTCCCTCCACCTTCCAATCTAATTTCTAATAATTTCCTATCTTGGCTGTCATGTGTCATTGATGAAGGTCTAGCCCATCACCATCACCCTGTCTTACCTTTTAAACCAATCATATCTCTCAGTCCTTGCTCTGCTTAATAGAATGGGGTCTGGCCTTCTAGCTCAAAGGAGAGTTCTCCTGAACCCCAGAACAGTAGGTGGAAGTTCAGCATGGATTGTTATCAAACTCAAAAAACAAAATGTAAGAGTGAACGGGGAACCATCCTGTTCTGCACTGTTTTTTCAGCTGAGGCAGTTCTCAGTAAATTATTTTTGAGAATTGTTGAAATAAAAGCACCTGTTGAAGAACAAAACAATATATCTATGATCTTAGCTTTTAAGCTTCTTAGCTTCTTTCTTCAAAATGAGAAATTCCTTTTACATTTTATTGTATTCATGCTTACCTGTGTCTGGTATGAAGGGATCTGGAGTTTGTACTCGTAAACATTTTACTGAGATTAATGCTTTTAAATAAGATCAGAGTAGAAGCTGCAAATTAGTGAATATAAGGCACAGCAAGAACAGCAAGCATAAAAATGCTACTTAAAATAGAACATTTCTGGCCTTTTCATCAGAGTTTATTAAAACATAGGATTTTTACTTTAACAGGAACAGGACATGTTACATTCAATTTAGTTTACAATTACATTGCAATTGAATTCTTTATGTTATGAAAGATAAATAGATAACCAGGCAGAAGATCAGATAGATACAAACATGAATACATAGATAGACCGGAAGACAGACAAATAAATATCTTTATTTTTATTTTCTATATCATGTGGTCACAGCAGTTGTCCTTTATATTGTATGAACTTGCTGTGATGAGGAGACAGAATGCAGAAATGCTTAAATGTAATTATTTACATTGAACTCACACTCAGTTATAAACATTATTTCCATCTCATGAAAAGGTACAGGTTTTTTTTTTTTTTTTGGAGGTACATACACTTTTCATGTGTTGCACTTTACACTTGACACTCATCCCTGCGTTGTATATTTCTTTTTGTATAAATTTGTGTAAATATAATGTATATTATATTACCTTTCTCACATCACACAAATGTGAGATTTGTATCACACAAATATCAATAAAGAGTTTTTTCAAGAAAAAAAAAAAAAAAAAAAAAAAAAATATATATATATATATATATATATATATATATATATATAAAGAGAGAGAGAGAGAGAGCAATTATATACATTCAATTTATTTTCTTAAACAAAAGTATTTTTATTAATATTTGTATATATATATATATATTTAAATTACTAACAGTGCGCATTATGGGAAATACAGCACATAGTATATAAAATAATTATAAAGTCAATGTTAGATACAGCATTAAATTATTTATAGGTTATTTGTATTTTTATTAATATCTAAAGATGAACTGTTACCATATAAAGTCTGAAATATAAATAATAATAAGCACAACTGAAGCCCATAATACAAGTCCATGAACTAAAGTCCATAGTGACCATACAGTCTTGACACTAAAAACCCATTCTTTTCAAACACACAGCAGCAAGTAGAATTTCTCCCTGACAACAAATAAGGCATTAAAGACATCATCTGCATAACAGCAGGTACTCAAAACCTCGGTAACTAGCGCTTTGAACGATGATCATTAGCATGGGAGATTCTCACTTGGGAGTACACGAGTTCTTCAGGCTGTTCTTTCTTTCTTTCTCTCCCGGTTTTCTTGTCAATGAAGCGAATGGGAGCATAATTCAGATTGTCAGCATTATGATCCTGTGGGAAAGAACAGATCCTGATTTAATTGTTATTTAATGAGCTGCTTCAAGCTACCTAAAAGATGCCAAAGAGCTTCAGTTTTCTCAAGATCAAATTAGTTAAGATTTACCGTAACTCTATGTTACTTAATGCAGTAACTACATGGTTGAAGTTAGATGCCAGAATTGGCTGGGTGCTTCCAGTTGTGCCTTTGTGCAAAACATTAAATATATATATGTATATATATATATAATTAAAAGCAATCCCAAATGGGATCTCAGGTGATAGTGGTTTACAAGTTCAGGTGTAAACCATTGCATTGAAGACTGTCCAATCCTAACCAAAATATTAACAGTAAAACAGCAACTGTATGAGAAATACCTGGTTAGGAGGTCCTTCACCCTCCTGAAGTTTCTCTGTAGAAAGAATCCAAATTACTTTAAGATATATAAGAAGTAATCTAGTCCAAAATCAGATACAACCCAATGAACACTTACCACCAGACCTTCTCATCTTAAATATTACAATGGCTTGAACACAGATAACAACCACACACACCCCCGAAAACACTCCAAGGGACATCAGTAGACGAACGTCAGACTCTGCTGTAAGACAATAATTTTGATGCAACTTATAAGCCCAACAAGTCAAATGTCGTTATTATTAAGTTTAAATGTCATGTAAGATTTTCAACATTTCTGCATAATTAATATGCCTATTTTTCAAATTTGGTGTGAAATAGTTCAGTGTAGAAAACAACTATACGGCTCAGATTTCTTTACAGTGTTAGCAGATGGAAATAGAGGTTGCAATGTTGCCAATGCAAATTTGTGTTTTTGCTCCAAACATACTGGTGAACTGATACACATCTTCTGAGTTTTATAAGTAATATTGACAATTATAAAACATTGATAAATCTGAAAACTTTGAAATAAATGTGGGGAATTGTTGGAAATGTCTCTGTCGTCAGGCAATATATTCATAATAAATTCTGTGATGTAATTCTTAGATGCAGTAAACTGTGAACTGGACGAATCTGGCTGGGTAAGCATTTCATACCATCTTAGCTAGATACAGTTTGGTCAAGTTTAATTAACCTATAAAGAGATGACGTCTTACTCCAGCACTCTGTTGTTCCATTGCCAATGATGATCTTCTGGAATACTGGAGTTTGATCCACTGAGATCTTTATATCACCTGGTAATACAGACAGAGTGAAATCTGGATCACAGTAGTATAGTTGGGTCTTATGTGTCTGATACTCGTTTAAAGCTCCAGTGTTGAAGCTTCTTGATTGTATATAATGAATATTTACAGAATATATTTAGTATATTAGTAATAGTAGCAACAATGAACCTCAGACTGACATCGAATAATAGGTGAATATTATATTTGAAAAGGTATATTTGAAGATATGATTGAACATATTGTGATCATGTATATAAATAGAAGTAAAGTGATTACCTGTAACAGCTAGGAAAGTACTGTTAGATATCTTCAGTGTTTTTTCATCACCCACTCCACAGAAGTACATCCCCTCGTCTTGTTTAGTAACATTTTCTATAGTCAGAGAAAAGCTGCTCGCATTTCTGTTTAAATCTTTAAATCTTGACTGGTTAAACTGGGAAGAAAATATTGCATCTTTTGTTCCTAACTTTGACACCACTTCCAGCGGTGAATGCTCCAGTCTTTGCTTGAACCACATCCTCATCGACGTGCTGGAGTGTTCTTCATATGGGCAGCGGAGAGTAGCTGCTTCACCAGGTTTAATTGAGAGATACAATGACTCAGAATTTCCTGCTGATTGAACAGAACCTGTAAAATACAGTTCAGCCAAATCAATAATAAAAACAGGTGAAATATAATAATAAAACTATATATATATTAAACTATACAGCTCAGATTTCCTTACAGTGTTAGCGGATCTCAGTGGACTTAAGTATGGAACTTACACATTTTGTAGAGAATTACAGCGGCAATCACAGCTCGAGCCATCGTAGAAAAAGCAACAGTTATAACTCTATGAAAATATTCTAAAGGAAGTAACTGACCAAACACACCAAGCTGTATTGGCCTGGAGGGGGTTCTTATTCTGAATTTCATTGGCTCGCAAAAAATCACATGGTTCTTTCAGGCAGCTTCAGTTCTTTTCTTGTTTGGCTTCTTCTTCCTTAAACTCTCTGTAAGTGTTAATACTAGTTGTCTTAGTTCCTGGAAAACTCTATTGTGGTTTTATTTGTTAGGCATCTGATCTTTGCTCATTTGTCCATATGATCTTTGCCTCTGCAGGTCAAAATGTTCAAGAGCGGATTAAAACCTGGTCGACTGTTATAAAAGGAATGTAGGTTTTCAGTAATGAATCTGTATTGCTGATGTTCTGGACATTAATAAACATTAATTGTACTGTAAATTAGTTATTTTTTTTAATTCTCTATACTATACTTTTGATACTTTAGGTTTTCATTCTCTGAGAACCTTTTAAAGACTGCACTTAATTTTCCTGTATTTAACTTACTCCTGTTACTCATGTGTTTAAGACATCATTAGATTTTCAAGTCAGAAGTTTCATTTGTAGATCTGTAAATTGTGTAGCAAACTTGATTGATTATAGATTATTTCTCTTAATTGTGTTATTTATTGACAGTTCATTAAGTTCATTAGTTAGTATTTAGTTCTGAAGTTAAATGTCAGTGTGTACAGAAGATATATTAGTGTGTGCAGTTTAAGAATACCAGTGTGGAACCCAGTACAACATTGACTGCACAGAAAGTACAGAAGCACTGGTTAAAGGATGCTTTACTTTCAGTCTTGTGACACATATTGACAGTAATTATTAAAAAAGATGAGGAAAAATATGATTCTGATGTAAAACAGTCAGATTTAATAGCAGAAAGTCATAATACTAATTATCCTCCATGGCCTACTGGAGGCCACGTTGGAGTCAGGAATATTGCATTGTCTAAATCTAACCAGGTTTAGGTTCTCTGTGAGATCATTGATTAGTGCCTTTCCTGGAGTTGCATAAAACACTAAATTGGTTGATATAAAACGTTGAGGTCATAGTAAACATAATTCTTTAAGGCATCATATTTTAATAACATTTTGCTGTAAACATTTGACAAATACATTCCAGGCATTTTTTACATGTAATGTGTACTTTATTTCTTCTGCACAAGTAAAAAAACAGCTTTATTATATGTACATACACAACAAGTTATTAAAACAAACAAAACAAATCAATGCATTTGTAGTCAGAAATAAACAGTAAAAACATATTTCAGCTATGTAATCATTTATTTATTTACTTTTAATTAAGCTATATTTGTAAGATCTGTTACACAGCATAATGTCTCATTGATTACTCAAAAATGGATAAACATTAAAGAAACTGATGAAAATGATAATACCACAAGTCATATTCTCCACAAGTCAACTTTTGCTTATTTGCAGAATTGATCACAGCTTTAGTTTAAAAAAAATAATGTGGACATTCTCTTCTGAAACTCAGTTTCCACATTTCCATAAAAGGTGATATCAGATCATATCAGACACCATCTAAGCTAATGAGAGCGTCGGCCATGTGTGAAAGAAGAAGTGTTCTCACACCTTCCTTCAGAGAACTGAAACCTTCAAAACCAAACATTCAGGCCTACAGTTTTAAGCTCAAATGGTATCTAGACAAAGTGAAGCACTTTAACATCCTGGATTTTGGAAATTAATTAATTACTCAAAGGGTTCTGTTAGTGATGCCGTGCAACAGCCAACTTTGTTTCCATAAATAACACTGACTGTAACAGAGATTTGTAAGTGTCAAAACATTTGAAATCTATCAAAACTCTTCACTAGATATAAAGTTTATTTGCCAATTCAACAGTACCTTAAAGTCCTTTCCTTTAGGAAACCAAAGTTGGCTTTTCAATGTTGTTGCTACACTGAACACCTTTCAAAATTGTCCAATCCAAATTGCCAATCAAATGAATCAGAAATTAAGAAATATAAATGCTAATAAAAGTTAAATTTTTCTCAAATGTTCGGAGTTAGCGAGTTAGATTAGCATCAGTAACAGAGAAGTAGCTCACTTCAGAGTACACACTGTCTCCGGAGTGTCTTTTCTTCATCCTCAGTTTTTTGGCAGCGTAAATCCACTCCACAGCAGTCTGGTCCAGTGGAAACAAAAGGAAATAGATCAGATTATTATTTTTAAAGAAAAGTAGTTCATGTCCACCACAACACCACGGCATGTGAGAGCACAAGTACTACCTGACTGGTCATATCTTTATCCAATGAATCTTGCTGAGGCCTCACTACAATGGAAAAATGAAAAATAACAATTATTGTTGGTATTTTTTTATTTCACATTAATTTGATAAGCCATCATTGTTGTCTGTTTTGTCTGCTGGAACTGAGCTACAAAACTCAGCATTTTAAAAATGTATTCTAACCATTAAATCATACAAGTGTATTAATTACAAAAGAGTAATAATAGAGCTGCACTTACCTCTGCAGTCTAAAACAGCTAGGCCAAAAATGACAACCACGCAAATTCCCAAAGCTACTCCCAGATAGAACACAGTGGGATCCACAGACTCCTCTGAAAGATAGAAGTAGTCATATTTATGATAAAACAACTTTTAACCATCTCAGTTCATGTTTCTTTTGCCTTTGTTTCTCTTATATCTTCTATACAAATGAAATATGTATAGAAGAAATTTAAACAATTCAGAGCTTTAGTTCAATATAAGAGATCATTAATTATTCATTAAGCTTTTTTGAACTTATGACCAAATACAAAATACTATTGAACACAATGAATTTAGTCCAATGACTTTAGTATATAGAGGACAATTTAGATTATTTCTCTTAATTGTGTTATTTATTGACAGTTCATTAAGTTCATTAGTTAGTATTTAGTTCTGAAGTTAAATGTCAGTGTGTACAGAAGATATATTAGTGTGTGCAGTTTAAGAATACCAGTGTGGAACCCAGTACAACACTGACTGCACAGAAAGTACAGAAGCACTGGTTAAAGAATGCTTTACTTTCAGTCTTGTGACATATATTGACAGTAATTATCAAAAAAGATGAGGAAAAATATGATTCTGAAGTAAAACAGTCAGATATAATAGCAGAAAGTCATAATACTAATTATCCTCAATGGCCTACTGGAGGCCACGTTGGAGTCAGGAATATTGCATTGTCTAAATCTAACCAGGTTTATGTTTATGTCTGTGAGATCATTGATTAGTGCCTTTCCTGGAGTTCAATATAACACTAAATCGGTTGATATAAAACGTTCTAGCATTTCTAGCATATTGAATGCTGCAAAATCTAACACATCAATTAATTAATAAATGATAGCTTTGTAGTTTAGATAATACACATAATTAATACACATAAACAATATTTTCTTTCTTTTTTATTTAATTAATTTTTACTGTATCATTTTATTTCTATTTTATTTCAATATATGATGAAATGAGGAGTCAGAGCACTGTACTAATATCTTCTATATCTAGATACTACCTAGAAGCAACACGTTAAAAATTGTCTTACTGAAGTTCACATGTGCTCCATTCCCAATAATGATCTTCCCACAGCTGGACACAGCGCAGTAGTAAGTTCCAGTATCTTCACTGTTGTTGATGTTCTTGGTGAAGTTGAAAACACAGCCGTCTTTAGAAGAGCTGATCTCACACTGACGGCTGCTGTTGTGATGAGTGTAGATGATCTCAGGAAAGGATCGTCCTGCAGCAGATCTGAACCAGAGCACTTGCAGTTCTGCTGCTCGGTTCTCAGGGCGGACCGTGCACTGCAGAGTCACATTTTCTCCCAGAGGAACGGATGCTGAGACTGGAGTTTGGATCACTGAGATCTTTAACTGGGGATGACCTGGTCAATAAAATAAAGACCATCTTACCATTGCCATCTTGATTAGCCAGAAACAATGTGATTTTATTTAAATGTGGTGATATTGTATGTTGATACTGTGTGGGCTTAATAATGCACAAATATGAGCAATAAAACACTGAGATGCTACAAATACAATGATGTTAATTTTGATTTCTTACATACATAACATATAACATACATGAATTTAATTTTGATTGCAGTTTTATATTAGAAGTGTAAAAGTTGTAAGTGGGTTTAGATACCGACAAAAGTCAAAACAGTATTCTGTTACCTGTCACAGCTACAAATGTGCCGTTAAAAAAATGAAGCGTGTATCCGTCGCCTTTTCCACAGAAGTACATCCCTTCATCATCTTTAGTAGCTCCTTCAATAGTCAGAGAAAAGTGTTCCTTTATCTTAAATTTTTCTGATGGATGAATGGGATCTCTGTTTTTTAACTGTGTTGCCACTTCTTGAGGCTCCTGTCCCGCTCTCTGTCTGTACCAAACCCAAACCCTAGAGTCTTGATCAAGCTTTTCTTTACAGTGAAGAGTCACATTTTCACCAGACTTAACTGATACAAATGGCTCATAATGGTCTGCAGCTTGAGCCGGATCTGCAGGATAAAAGAGGTTCAGAGCTCAGCTGAGAAAGAAACAAAAGAAGCAAAGTTCACAATTTGTTTGTATGAAGAGCAAATGAACTTACATATTACATAGAGAAATAAAATGAGAACCAACATCGTGGTCGTCGTCATAAAAGCAGCAGCTCTTCTTTGATGCAAACTGGAAAGGAAGCCATTAGCAAGAGCATCAAACTGTATCAGCTGGCTGGGCTCAGAAGATCGAGTTCATTGGCTGGTGAAAGTCACATCAGACCTCCCCCAACCCTTTTTTTAAGCCTATTGCATCATTATTTTAGATAGCAGGTTGAGTCCTGTAATATATCGGAATAAAATGTGCAGTTATGACTGTGTTCCATATTTTACAATGGCCAGTCTAGTCTTGGCCAGTTAAGTCATGACCTCAAGAGTGAGGCTCATTGGGCTGAAAAGGTTCCTGTAAAAGAGGGCAAAAATGTTGAGACAGAAGACAAGTCACATGGCTTGCGTTCAAGAATTCCTCTCAGGTCTGAAAGGAAAGTACCACAAAACAACAGCAATGGTCACAGCCAATGGTCATGCTGCCTCCTACTGGTAAACACTGGTTTCATTCTATTCTCAACTTTGACTGGTAAAACTGGTAAAATGACCAAAAAAAGGCTAAATCAAAATAATTAAAACATATAAACACATATGTGAGCACAGTGTGGGCATTCTATCAGTTTGAATGAAATGTTGGGGGAAGATCTTAAGTAGAAACATAACTGAAGCCCCTCCCCTCTTTAATCTAATTTCCTATCATTTCCATCTTCACGTGTCTATGACAAAGTTTCAGCACACAACCACCACCACCACCACCACCTCTCTGTCTCACGTCCTAAATCATATCTCAGCCATTCCTTCACTTATCAGTGGAAGGTTCTAGCTCAAATTAGAGACCTCCTGAACTCTAAACCAAGGTTCTCTTAAGTTCTCCCCAATCTCCTGCAGGCTCCTCCCACATTATTATATCATCCTCATCGCCATCTTATCTGCCAGTTGTTCTTTATGTGGAGTTATGGCACCACTTAAGTTTGGGAGAAGGACCTCCCTGATCCTCTTACCCTTTATATACCCTGTTTTACAGTCCAATCATGTGTCAAACAAACTTCACGCTGACCACAGGAACGATGACCCGGACTCCAAGCCAAAATACTTCAGAGTCTGCCTACCTGGATGTGGCAGAAAAAGGAAGCCCACTGCTAACCTAATTCTTGAGAAGGCAGGTGGTCAAAAACCTTTTAGAGACTGAAAAATACCTGCAGCAAGATTTGGTGGCAGCAGGCCCTGAGGTTTCAGTTTGCACTGTAATGTGCGAGGGGTTAAGTAAATATTGGAAAATCCTAGAAAGAAAACGTCATTCCTTCTGTAAGTAAGCTGGAACTTGGGCGCCATTGGACCTTCCAATAAACCATGATATCAAGCATACCTCAAAGTCCACCAAGGCTTGGTTCCAGAAGACGTCCTGGAAGATTCTGGACTGGCCATCGCAGTGGCCTGACTTGAAGCTCAAACAAAACTTTTGGTGGGATTTGAAGATGGTTGCTGCAGCAAACCCAAGAATATTCGTGAACTGGAGGACACTACCCATGAGGATTTTGCTAAGATTCCTCAGGAAAGCTGGTGCTTACCAATGCATTATATATATATATATATATATATATATATATATATATATATATATATATATATATATATATTGGGCTTGGTTGGGCTTGGTTTTTAAAGTTGAGAATTTTATATGCAAGTTAAAGTTTAATATGCAAGTGTGTTGTAACCACCTTGTCCACTAGACGTCAGGAAAGAGTAGTATACAGATACATAGATAGAATAGATAGACAGACGGACAGACAGAAAAATATAGTATTTTTAATATTACTGGTCACATTTGTACTTTTCTTTTCTTGTTTGTTTTTATTTTTATGTGAAAACAGATTAGAAAAGATTCTGCCCAGTAGTACTCAGTAACTTTACATGTCAACTGACTTTCATTCAAAGCTAAGAAGGTGTTATCCTCTACATAGGTGGCAATTTGAAGACGTATTACTATCACTATTAATAGGTATGTATTTGAGTAAAATGGACACTTTTGACAACATACAAAAAAAATAAATACAAAAAAGTCATTATTTGCAGAAAATGACAAATGGTCTAAATAAACTGTATAAATGTAAAAAATGTAAGACATTAGTTCTACTGTAGCAGAACAAATATTATAAGTCAAATTACAAATCAATAAAAAAGAACTGTAAGCAGCAGAGTACAGGAGATGCAGGCTTTGTTAATCTTTGCTTATATTAGAAATGTGTAAAATTGAACTAATGAGCCACCCTGCGCTCGTTAACAGAGGAACACTTCACTTCAGAATAGAGGGTGTCTTGAGGTTGTTCTTTCTTCACCCGTGTTTGTTTAGTTTTCCGCTCATGGAAATTCAGAGCTACGTAATTCAGCTCCTCTGCTCCGTGGTCCTGCAGGAAAGGACATGTTAAATGGACATTTAACAAGGAGGTCTTTCTGTGTAATGTACATGATAATGTGATGAAGTAATACCTGTCTGGTTTTGTTCTTTTTGGATGAGCCTTGTTGAAGCATCTCAGCTGAAACAGAAATAGGGGAGAAGGGCAGCGTGTTTATTTTTCTGTTGAGAGGTTTAGGAGTTTGCTCTTTGCAATTTCATCGTAATGTTAAAATACTTTTTCATTTGCGTAATTATTTAGTTATTTCAAATAAATTATTAATATTTGCGTTGCTTCATTTGTAACTTTTTTTTTGTAATTAATTAAACCATGAAAGCATATTACCATGTTATATGATATCAAGTGTGATCTTAATGATCTTTTCATACTCACCGCTGCACTGTCCACAGATCTTCTTCTTGCAGTTTAAAACAGCTTGTACAGATATCACCACAACACACACTCCCACTGCCGCTCCCAGGCAGATCACAGCAGGATCCAGAGGCCTTACTGAAGCACATTCATGATTAAAAGATTACAACAGCATCTGGCCATCTTTAATTAATGTTTATGAAAAGCATCATAAACCTTAGTGTATCTTAAAATGCTATTCTGAAAATCTCACATTTACAATATCATGAGAACATTATGCTTATATTATTTAGTTAGTTATTAATATTACTGGTACATTTTTACCATATCACTTCAGCATCTAGAGAAAATAAAAGGCCTTTGCACCCTTAAAAATAAAGTTGCTACAAATATTTCTTTGAGCACTGTCATAGAAAAACCTCTTTTGCTTCCATAGAGATGATCCATGTATATATAAAAATATTTCTTAAAGCTTCAATAGGTTCTTCAAATGTACAGATCTCTATTTACAATAATTGTTCTTTATGGAACCAATGGTATTTCTTCTACGGCTCCTCGTAGCAGTTTGTTTAGGAGTGAAGAACTGCCTTAACAAGTTTTAGCTTCAGTAGCTGGTGAGTAACTGGCACATATTGCCGCACTATTACTTAATGATGAATTAAGCATTTTCCAGAGCACCTTAATTTGTGTATTATATGGTATTGTAATGGTCAAGTCTCAACACCACAAATGAGTCTTGGGCTGGTCTTGGCCTCAGAGTAAAGATTTATTCTCAAGACCAATCTCAGTAAAATGCAAGGCCTCGATTTCCCATTCTTCTGTTTTTAATTAAAAAAAAACATATTTATATTTTACATTTTAAACCAGTACTGTCACATGTAAATCAAGTCCTCCTTCAGCAGTGAGGTCCTTTCTGACTAGACTAGACTTGAGCACCATTGTATACACAAAAATTCTAAATTCACTCCAATTACTGCTTAAAACTGAGGCAATAAGCAGCCAGTTACTTACCAACTAATTACTTGTTAAGTGTTAACAATAAGTATGTTACAAGAGATTTGAATAAATGCTTATTTTTCTTTAATTATTCCCTAATAATGAGGTAATTAGCAATCAGATACTTATTTGAAGCACTTGCTTATTAAGTCTTAATAAGTACATTTACAGGTGTTCAAGAAAATGCTTAATTACGTTTGGTACTGCGTAATAACTAGATCATAATCAGCTAGTTACTTCCCAGTGACTTTTTGGACTTGTTGCTTGCCAATTTAAGACCTATTAAGTATATGTAGTATTGAATAATATAGAACTTATAAACATTATTGCCACTTCTGAATTGACCATTTTTAACAATGGGTCTGGATCTATTCTTTTATTGAAGACTGAATCTCAAGATTATTTTCGAGCACTTGTTCAGGAAATAAATTCTTTGTATAGATTTTTTTATGGATGATGCCATATATGAATATGTTACTACAATATGAAATATCCCACATCTACATCCAGTGGGCACCGGGGGCACATTTTATATTTTTAAGGCAAAAAAGTTATTTTTTTCTAGTCAATGTTTTATGACATTGAACCCCAGTCGATGCTAACTTGACCAATGAATGGAAAAAAGCTTAGAATTACTAATTGTTGTACAAATTGTAATAATTGTAATAAAATAAAATTTACTTTGGACAAAATGTAAGACAGGTAAAACTACTGTGATACTGTTATAGACTTCCATCATTACTTTCAATTATTTGTTTCTCAGTATGACAAAAGCTAGAAAATATATTAGAAATGTAAAACTAATGTCATTAGAAATGTCATAAAACATTGACCAGAGAAAAAAGAATGCCTTAAAAATATCAAATGTGCCCCCTGTGCCCACTGGATGTAGATGTGGGATATTTCACATTGTTGTAACATGTTCATATATGGCAGTGTCCATAAAATAATGACGTTAGTTTTACCTTCCTAATATATTTTCTAGCTTTTGTCATACTCAGAAACAAATAGTTAGTAGCAGTAATGATGGAAGTCTATTTAACAGCTCTCACAGTAGTTTTACCTGTCTTACATTTGGTAAGTAAGTAAATTCTATTGTTAATTATTACAATTATTACAACTGGTACAACAGTTAGTAATTCTAAGCTTCTTTTCCATTCATTTTTTCAAATGAAAGGTTACCTAAATTCACTGCTGTCCCATTTCCAAGTAGGATCTTCCCACAGGTGGACACAGCACAGTAGTAAGTTCCAGCATCGGCCTTATTGAGAATGTTCTTGGAGAAGTTGAACACACAGCTGGTCTCACACTGACGGCTGCTGTTGCTGTTATCAGTGAAGATGATTTCAGGCAAGGATTTTCCTGCAGAAGGTCTGAACCAGAGCACTCGGATATCAGCTGCTGCGATCTCAGAGAGGACCGTGCACTGCAGAGTCACTGGTTCTCCTGGAGAAACTGATCTCGATACTGGAGTTTGATGCACTAAGATGCTTGGCTGTGAATGATCTACAAATGAGTTAAACATATAAGTTAAAATATGTCATTATCACCTAGAACTAAAATGGAGATACAAGGTTTGTCAGCAAAGATATGTAAATGTTTATAACAGATGAAAATAAAGAGTTGGTGATTACCTCTCACTGCTAACAAAGTTCCACTGGAAAAGAGAATCATGTTGATTTGAGAAATACCGCAGAAGTACGTTCCCTCATGGTCTTTAGCTGTATGTGGAATAATCAGAGAAATTCTGCTCCTGTTTGTCTCCAGCTGAATTCCTGATTTCTCAAACTCAGGTGAAATCACTGGTTCGCTATTTGCTATAATTACTGCCACATTCTGAGGAGCCTGTCCCGGTTTCTGCTTATACCAAACCATTCGTTCATTACTGTTCTTTTCCTCAAATGTGCAGTGAAGGGTAACAGCTTCACCAGCCTTAGCTAACACAACTGGTGGCTTCTGATGAAGACTCACAGCTTCTCCAGAATCTGTAAAAAAAGTAACAAAAAAAAAGTCACAAAGTTGAGCATTGGTTTTGTAGATTTCGGTTAAAACAAATGCAGAAACGAACCTATTCTGCAAAGTGTTGCTATAAGAATCCAAACTGGAGTGATCTTCTCAGAATGCATGATCATTATTTAAGCTATTTGAAGAGAAACGTTTGAAAGGAAACCACAAAGTCCTTCTGCCTGCTTGATGGAGCGTAATGTACCTACCAGACCAGACCTCTGGGCCTCTTTAGAAACCACTGTGTCATCAATTGTGCAACAGCCAATGAAAACCCTCATTTAGGAAGTGTTACCTAACAGAAGAAGAACCTTAAATGACTTGTATTTACAGTTTTCAACACAATAAAATATTCAAGGTAGCTTCATTTCACTAAATACTTTGATTGGTAAAGTTTAGATCTTTCTTTATGGTTTATAAATTGTACTTCAGGCTGGTGAATAGGATGCTATCAGGCTGTCCCATAAAGAACTGTGTTTCTAATAGAGAACCTTTAAATTAGAAATGATCTGTTACATTAAGTGATGGTTTTGAGGCCTATAAAACTAATAGAACCCACAGCTCTATTATAAACATGCTTCTTTTTGGCACCAAAAATGGTTCTTCTTTGGCATCATGCAAAGAGCCATTTGAATCATCATTTGAGAGTAGACTACACATTTTATTGCCATTTCCTAAGTCTAATGGCTTATTTGAGTTGAGTCAAACCAATGAAACTGTCTTTTCTTAAATGACGTAGAACTGACAAACCTTAGTTTACAGTAATAAATGTGCATATCATTATTTACCATATAATACACTGTGCTCTTCTTTTAGTGTCGTTTGTCACTTTATCAATTATTTATTTATTGGTTGTAGTATAGTTCAGTTTCTTTATGTTTGATAAATTGCAGATTTATATATTGTTATCTTGTTTTTAGAGTTGTTAATCACTGCATACACACCAAAACAAATCTTTCTCATCACTTATGAACAATTTTACAGTTTGTTTATGACCGGCAGTGAAAATATTATATTAACAGCACTGAACTTTTTTTCAAATATCAATTGTTTAATTTTATAATGGATCAGACCTTCCTGAAGGAATCTAAACTTTAGGTGTTTCACTGAATTGCAGTTAATTCAGGCTCCACTATAGTATTATTTATGTTTACAGACCCACTGCACAAATTATTGCAATCTCAGTACTTTCTGCTTAAAAGACACATTTGTGATGTCAGAAATTGGGCACTTTCATCTCACACTTCCCCTCACTTTCTTTAGAAGTGTCACTGCTCATCTGCTGCTGCTTTTAGACACAAACCACAGAATCACCAAAATACCACAGAGAATTTTGGGTTCACCCTTTTGCATCATTCATTTTCCATAAACAGCTACAGTATAAGCCAATTTTCTAAATTAAGCTAAATTTCTTTTTCTACAAAGAAAAGATCTAAAAAGAAAAAGTAATTAATCATTAAGATAGTGATTGATGACATTTAAAAACAGAGAAGTTTTCTAGGGTTTACAGGTTTTGTGGGAAACATTAAGACCTAATTTATTTTTATTTGTTCGTTAACTGAACTCTATGATGTTTTTTTTTTTCTTGGTAATTAAATATTTCCCCAAAATATAACATTACAGAGTATGTTGGTTAATATGACTCTAACACTGATGTAAGTTTATTATAAGCATTTTTGAGGTTTGAATGGAAAATGCTAAATTCTTCCAAATAAAGCTGCTTTAATGAGTTCTTTGAGTGATGACACAGACAAACCACTTTTAATTCCATGAAGAACTATTTATATAAGCATAATTCACTTCCAGAGCTTTATGGTCCTGTGGGAACGAGGATGAACAGTGAAAGGGTAAGAATTAGGTCTAAATTTTGAGAATAGGAAAAGTAAAAAGTAGGTAAAATACAGTACCTGATTCACACAATTCCTGATTTCTCAAACTCAGGTGAAATCACTGGTTCGCTATTTGCTTTAATTACTGCCACATTCTGAGGAGCCTGTCCCGGTTTCTGCTTATACCAAACTATTCGTTCATTACTGTTGTGTTTCTCAAATGTGCAGTGGAGGGTAACAGCTTCACCAGCCTTGGCTAACAAAACTGGTGGCTTCTGATGAAGACTCACAGCTTCTCCAGAATCTGAAAATGTAATTTTCAATTAGATTTAATTGATTAATGGATTTGGGGGTAAAGTAAGTAAGAATTCAGACTGGAGTGATCTTCATAGAAATCATGGCTGGTTGTTTATATTAGGTCACAAGGTCCTTTCTGCTTGCTTGAAAGAACAGATTTGACCACCAGACGTCCTCTGGACCTTCTATGGAAATATCATTTGGCCGCAGATATTTAGACTTCACACAATGTGACCACTTAACATAGAACAAGAACATTAGCCCAAATTGACAGCCAGAAGCCAGTATCTTCAAATCATTGATTAGCTCTTAAAATGTAACATATAACCGAATTATTATGTTTAAATAATGAAATATAAATAGTTTCCATTACCTCTAGATGATCTGAAAAGTATGTATTTAAATGTATTTAAGGAGACAACTAATCTAACACAAGGTGAACTGAAAAGATCATAAACAATATATAGATTACATAACTATAAGTCATAATTATTCTGCTGTGAGTTTAAGTAAGACATATACAGTTAGAAATGTGAAATATTAATATTGCACCCCCTCAGCAAAATATTCCTGTTTTGTCCATCAAGTAATCTACTCACAGACCTCCCACTGAACAGCGGTTTTTGAAATCATATGAAGAAATAGAAATTCTGTTGCTCTCCAGCAAAAGAGAGCAACATTACCTACCAAAAGTGGTTCAAAAAAAAGGACAACCGGTAAACCAACGTCAGGGTCATGGACACCTGAGGCTCTTTGATGCTATCCATGGAGGCCCCACCTCACAACCTACAGGACTTAAAGGATCTGCTGTCAATGTTGATGTTCTTAGTGCATCAACATTGGCAGCAGATCCTTTTTTACACCTGGCATTAACTTGCATTTTGTATCCAGATAGTATCTGACTGTACTTTGACTGGATGGAATCCGATCACAGAAAACTCTCCTCTGAAAGGGCAACTTTACAGGACAAAAAGAAAAAAAACTTTAAATGACACCTTCGTCTTGTGGATTCCATGCCTCAACAGACCAGTTCTGACCAGTTGGACACACAAGAAGGATCTACTCAGAATTAGGCTTAATTATTTATATATATATATATATATATATATATATATATATATATATATATATATATATATACATACATATTGAATGCATTGCAGATTATGCACTAAGGCCTATTATTTAGTAACTATAGGGACTTCTGTACAAACTATAGGGACAAACTGGTAGGCCTCCCTTGCCCTCTTTTACTCCTCCCATTTCTCTTTATCTGTCTCTCTGTCTTTTACACACACACTTATGCGCCTCCCCACACCACTTTTAAGTTTCCTTAGAATTCACCATAGGTCACTCTAACATAATAACATGTTCATCAGTGATTCATGCTCACATATCTGACTGTATGGTTGTGTTTCATGCAGTTGGTAGACAAAGGGTAGATTTATTACAGTATGTAGCATAAGATTTCTAGGTCCATCATGCAAAAATGATAGCAAGTAAAAGACACAATTTCTCTCTAATTGCTCTCTTTTTGAGGTTGTTATTTTAATATTATAAGACAAATACTTTATTTTTAGACATTTTTAGTATTGAGTTGTTAAGACCTGAATGCAGAAAGGCTTATTACCCAGAATTACTCAGTTACTGCAGGCACTGCTGTACAAACTTTTGCTATTTCTTGGTAATAGAGGTTTGTAATAACACGTTCGGACTGCCGGCGGTCCACAGGCTTTTCAGGGGTTAATTGAATTTGTTTATCTTGTGGAAGTGCCCCGCAAATTACAAGCTAAGGTTGCGTTATTTCTTGATAATTATTTTCCAACAGAATGAAATGCACTGGATACAATCAAATAACCTCAACAAACTAACCAGAATATTCTTTTAAACACAGTATATATATATATATATATATATATATATATATATATATATATATTTTATATGTTATATAAATTACATTTATACATACATATATATATATATATATATATATATATATATATATATATATATATATATATATATAGATATATAGATGTAATATTATTATTTTATTTCATATATATATATACTATATGTATATACTGCAAACCATATTTATGAACCCATAACTGGGTGTGATGGTAATGACATCTGATTACATTAATAAGCAGTAATTGTGTAGAAATTGAAGTAAATGTAAACTAAACTGTTCACTGTTTTTCAGTCCTTGTCACTTGGCAAATAGATAAAAATAAAAATATTTGAATTCTATATAAGCTTAGTTCTGGCCATCATTATGTTTTTTTGACATCATCAAAACAAAATTATTACAAATTAAAAGATTTTGACATGAAAATGACATTTTTGTTATGACAGTAAAAAAAGGCCCTAATTGGAACCTAACCTACATTAACCTCTTGAGACCCTGTGTCCTCATATGGGGACATTACACAGTGTTAAATCAACACTCTACTTATTAAAAATTAACATTAATAGTGTTGATTGAACAACTTCCTGTACAAAGACTGAGCTTAGTTTTTGCTTTTGTTAGATACTAATCCCAAATAGCTAGGACCAATTAAAAATGCACACTGAGCAAAAGTCAGAGTCAGCTTTTAAAATCATTGACAACACATAACTAAAGTGCAGAGTGTGTGTGTGCGTGTGTGTGTGTGTGTGTGTGTGTGTGTGTGCGTGTGTGTATCTGATTTCGAAACTCAGCCTTTGAAGTGTCAGTGGACAGGGCTGATTGTGGGTGCTGTTAAGGCGTGCAGGCTTTGGTGGTTTTAGCAGCTCTGCTGTCCTCCACGCCTTCTTGTTTTATCTCTGCTGCCTTGACCACCCCAGAGCGGGGTTTTCAGAAAAACAGCCCACCTCTCGCCTCTCAAAGTTTCCACAGGATGCTCAGCTGTTTGTGCCTGTCGTAAGAGAAAAAGACACACAGAGCTTTTCTTCAGATACAACATTAGAGGCTGCAAAAATGCATTCAATCGTCTTACTGTAACCGACATACTTCACATTTGCACATCTGCACTTGATCATTGCAATGCAGTTACTGTGATATTGAAGTATTTGGTAAATATAGATTTAATGTCTCTTAGATGAAGAAAAGTTTAAGTACCCTGACAGCTTTATGTGACTATCCAGCATCCAAATATCCAAATATCCAAATATCTGTAGTAAAACGTTAACTGTGCAAATCAGACACAGATTAAATAATAAATACCAATATCAGATACTAAATATTGAATCATTTGAATGTTGTGTGGGATGACCATCTCCAGTAATGCAGGCCTAAACTGTACTATAGACATTACACACACGAAAGCTGAACATCTAGATATTTACAGTCCAAGAATAGCTGCCCTATCCACCCTGAGCTGTGTGGCCTTTTGTTTTTTAGGTACACAACTACTTTCCTTTTTATTAAAATACATTTTATTAAATATACTGTCCATAATGCCGGTCAGTAGCTCTTCTCACAACTGCATAACTTACAATCAGGGGTATTCTGGCTCTGGAGACCCGGTGTTTAGCTCAGCTTGGTGATTTTCCTTCTCTTTCACCCCTGTTTTCACACCTTTTGTTAGTAAGGAGGTTCGATCAGTGTGCTGGTGACTTACAGGCGAATTAGAATAACTACAGAGTCAGCAAGCTGGTAGTACAACTAGCAGTAACCAACAGCTCATTGTTTCCATATACTGTAGTACTGAACATTTTTTTACTCTTAACAGTAGTGGTTAAGTATAGAACCATTGACAAATGGTTTTCCACCAATGTGACCCACTCAACATGCTGATGTGGGGCTCACATGGGTGGAAAGTGGGCTAGGTCTAGTCTGTATGCTAGTTTGTATGCACATTTTTACTGGGACCCAGTTAGGCTTACCAAATGGGCCCCATCGTCATCATACCCCATCTTAATCTAACATGGGTCCATTCCAGGCCCCCTATGCAGTGTACAATACATATGGGGCCTATGTGTGACCCCTCCTGATCCCATTAGTGACCCTGGTGGGCATCCATATGTGAGGCCAACATGGAACCCAAGGACAAAACATTGGGCTATACAGGCTGCACAGGGACATGGCCTAGGAGACAGTCACTCCCCCAAAAGTTTAAAAGGCATCATAGTAGCTTTAGGGAAATAATTGTGTTATAAATATGTGGTAGTTATTGTAAAAGGTAAGATTAATATGTAAGATGAAAGTGAAATTAGAAGCCTAGATGTATTTATGACTTTGTATTGACAGTGTAAGTCTCTCTGGTCTTGACAATTGAGCTTAAGGGTAGCAGAGGAAGACCAAGTGTGAAAACCACAATGAATTTTGCACACTACTGTGATGTTCCAGGCTGTGAAGGCCTGTCTATTTCAAGTGAAAGCTGATTAAACTGGCAGATAAAGATCTGCCACTGTATGCTCACAGCTCGACTGTGGTTTGAAGCTTGATATTCGAAATGTCTGTCCCAACACAGGCCTGATTTGAACTATTAGGTGCCTCAAAACAGCATGCTATCACATTGAGGAGAATAGACATTCCACTGATCACAATATCCAAAGCAACTGCTTTGCACTATAGTATGTAAACCATCAGCACCAATGAACACCTTCCTCCAGCATGGTCATATAATGTGCTACACTCACTCCTCCCACCTCAAGTCTTATTAGTAGAGTATGCAACAACAACCCAACTTGGGTTAACCGTTTGGGGGGGGGGTATCTCCACTGTCCCATCCAGTCAAGCATATCCCAGTCAATGCTGAATTCTCTAACTGGGTGCAACTTAAAGTATGAATACATTCATGAGATGTCCACAAACATTTGGACATATATTGTGTGTTGTGTCTTTGAGTGATGCCATATAGAAATAGGGGTTCTCTGGGGATTCTTTAACATTACTGCATGTCTGATACTGAGTAAATTTCTCTTGTGCCACCACAAAAACAAACACGTCTAACCATTCAAGGCATCCTGTGGTATCTGGTAGGTACTGAAAACCCCAAAAGACCTTCCTGTTGTTTTGGAGGTGCTCGTCTAGCCGTCTCAGATTCTTACGCTTGCCCATTTTTCATGTTTGTAACACATCACCCTCACGAACTGACGGTTCATTTGCTGCCTAATATGCAGTTCCCACTGACTTTACCGATGGCTGATCTGTGTATATAGAATTATGAATGTTTAAAGGTTATTTGGATGGTTAACTGGTTATTCGCATTGATCAAATACCCATGTACTGGGTATGCTGCATTAAAGAAATAAAAAGGATTCCACTACAATTACAAGTCCCAGTAAAGAACCCTTTTCAGTGACTGTAAAAGGCCTTTAGTTGAACACAGTGGCTTGTTTGGCTTTGAATATTCTGCTGATTCCTAGCATGTCTCTTCATGTCCAGTTAAGTGGAACACTAAAGTCAAAGAAAATTGGAGTTATGCATGGCCAACATTAAAGTGAAAAGCCACACCCGTCACATTGACAGTTGACTGGGATCCAAATGTAGTTCACGCCTGAGCAGAACGCCATAAAATCCTTCATTCGAGGGTCCTGGGTGGGGCTTCCCATAAACACTTCAAGCATATAATGAATGCTTCCCGAAACCTGTCCTGTTTTTGTTGCTTAACCAATTGTAGCGGTTTGTGGCAAATTGCAAGGATTATAATTGCAGAAGTCACATGTTATTAATTACACCTGTAGGTGTAATTTTTTTCCTGAAAGCAGCTCAAAACATGTTGCACATGTTCCTCCTCTCACCTGTTGCCAGTTTAGAAGCACAGTATACCTACAGTGCAGTTACACTCATACAGGTAAACTTTTCGACTGTAGCAGTGCAACAGTAGGAACAGTCAGATTTCTTCCAATGGAAATAAACAACCATAGGACCAATGTTGAGCAGATATTATTTAAACAGTTATTACAGATATTAAAGATTAAGATATTAAACAGCTGTTGTATAATCTGTAGCTACAGCACAAGGTAGGTAGGACTAATAAGGTGGCTAGTAAGTCATTTGACACTCATTGTGTAAAACCCCCTGCAACACTGCTGTGCTGAGATGGTCCACCACTTATTTAATAACAGCGGTGGTCCTGTGGTCATCCTTTTCTATCAATAAATGGGATAAAAGATGACTGATGAATAGTGCAGCAACAGATGGGCTACTGTCCTAAAGGTCAACCTCCCACCTTTTTAACCCACCTATCTATAAACATAGATATCCTTATAAAATGTACTATATGTTCCTTATTTGTTCCTTATCCATATTAAGGCATATTTAGACCTTTAGAAGAAGCGACACGATGGTTGGGGGTTCAATCCCTGCACTGGTCACTGCCTCTGAGGAGTTTGGGTTTCATCTGGGTCCAAGAAATTCACATTATGGGGTGAACTGGCCATACTAAATTGCCCTTAGGTGTGAGTGTGTGAATATACTCTATATATCACTGCTATGGGCAACATCACTAAGTCACTTTATATAACAGGAATAGACATAAACTTATATATTTATATATATATATTTAGCTCCACTCTCTCTCAGACTATACCTGTCTCATAAATGTACATATCAGAGAATTTCTACAGATCCCTTCTGTCTTTGTATATTCTGTATTTTGTGTGTATTTTGTATTTATTTAATATCATTTTTTTATATCTAACTTTATTTTAATATGTTTAGTATGTATATAGTTTTGTCCTCCTGTAGAGCATCAACCTGAGCCTCAACACAAGCATTTCAATGCATAAATATCCTGACATGCAAATGACAAATAAACCTTAAACTTGAACTTGAAACTTGTATGCTTGTGTGTGGTACAAGGCAATGGACTGGCACCCTGTCCGAGCGACATCCCTGCCTTGCGCACAATGATTTATTTAATTTATTTGATTGGAGATTAGTTTACTAAGAATATGGTCTCAGGTAAACACCCAGCTTGGTGTACATTTTTTGACCCTTTGAGTGTCAGAACCTGCTTAGATATGCTGACACACATCACTGGCTCCATCTAGTGACACCTACCACTACCACCTCTTACTAGTCTTTAGAAATGCAGTTAGCTGGTACAACAGCCCTTTCTCCTGCATGAGGCTGCTGAAGCAGTGCATTAAATAATATACACATTCACATCTACTGACAATCAACTGCTGTACATTACCAACGCACCCCCCAGGACCCAGTCTGAAAGCAAACTCGCCAAGAAAGTCTGTTTACAAATGACTCAGGATCAAAGTGCATTATAGCACTGCACTCCACCTGAATGGAACAGGTAAATATTAACTTCCTTTATCTTAAAGTACAATACTTCACTGTCTGTCCACACCCAGTTTCAGTAAATTAGTCTGCCAGTTCCACAGAATTCCACACCCCACAGTTATATAAAGCAGCTGCCATCCCTCACTGCCAACACAGACTCAGCTGCAGGGCAATCAGAGCAGCTCCAGAGTGAACGCAGCAACATGCAAGCAGGACGAGAATTACTGGTCCTGAGCCTCTGGCTCATTAGCAACCTGCATTTATGGCAGGCCTTTGCTTTCAACCTGGACGAGGAAAATATCCTGAGGAAAAATGGAGAGTTGGGCAGTCTATTTGGATTTTCCGTGGCAATGCACCACCAGGTCAAACCCACCGAGCAGCAATTGTGAGTTACTTTGCATGCTATTAGAAGCAAAGACTGATGCAGATAATGCCAAAAAAGGTGCTACAAAGGGTAAGAATGCCATAGAACAACCATTTTTGCTTCCATGGAAAAACTTTTCCGAACCTTTTAAAGCTCTTCACACCCAAAAATTGGTTCTTCTATGGTTCTTCTATGGCATCGCTCAAAGAACCCTGTGTAGCACCTTTCATTTTTAGAGTGAGGTGTCTATGTTTCAGCGTCATTCCCTGTTAATCCCTGTTCAACTGCTGACATAACCCCCTAAATCATCTTCAACTTAAGCTTGTTGATTGGTGCCCCTCGCACAAAGGCCTGGCCCAGCCAGAAAGCCAACATTACTGGGGGTCTTTTTCGCTGCAAGTTCACCACACGGACCGATGACTGCGAACGGATACCTGTGGACACCACAGGTCAGTGTTCTTCTCCTTAGCTAGCACAAGTAACACAAGCAGGGTTTTTTTTTTAGTATCCTTCATAAAGGTCCACATCTTGTGTGATAACTTACAGTCACAGATGCAAATCCAGAGGATGGACAAGACCACAGGGAAAACCAGTGGATGGGTGCCAGTGTGCAAAGCCAGGGTCGAGGGAATAAAGTGGTGGTAAGGAATATAACAGTAACAGCACTTAACCCATCACTGACCCTGTCAATGCTGAATTTCGTAGAACCAGATGAAATCAGATCACTGACCTGTTGTTTAGGTTTGTGCTCACCGCTACCAGAAGTGGAGTCATGGGAATCGGCTGGTACTGGGCAGATGCTTCATTTTGGATGAGGACCTGAAAAAGTATGCCACAAGGACGCTCTGTTTGAATCGGGAAGCTAATAAGGACCTGTTCGGCTACTGCCAGCAGGGTCTTTCTCCGGCCTTTGGCAAGGATGGGAATTACATAATGTTTGGTGCCCCAGGTGCCTACGACTGGAAAGGTACTTTACTACAGTCAAATGCATATCTGAGTCTATGGAGGGAGTCTATTGGCCTGTTACAACTGATGTATTAAGGTCAGGTCCCTAAGTATCAGGACAGTACTTTAACATATGAAAATGGAGAGAGTGTGCAAAAAATGTCAGTAATTCCTCAATGTTTAATACAATATTTTGAAAGTTGAAAGTCTACACAGATCAGCCATAACATTAGTACGATGGTGAAGCAGAAAATACTGATTATCTTCATCTACAGCGGCATCTGTCAAGGGGTAGATACAGTAGGCAGCAAATATACAGTCAGTTCTTGAAGCTGAAAAGCTGAAAAGTTCACAAGAACAAAACTGAGATGGCTGGACAAACCAAATCTCCAAAACATCAGGCATGTCTTATCCCCGTATGCAGAGGTCAGTACCTACTAAAGTGCTTCAAGGAAGGGCAAATAGTGAATCGGTGACAGAATCATGGGCACCTAAGACTCATTGATGCTCATGGACCTCACATGGACTTTAGAGGATCTACAGCTAACGTCTTGGTGTCAGGACAGCTTCAGAGGTCTTGTGGGGTCTTCTGTCATGGCGGCACAAAGGTAGACCTACTCAATATTAAGCAGTTTCTGATGTTATGGCTGATCACTGTAGACTTCAACCACATTTTATAGCTTTATTTGAAATCCACTGAGGTGGTGTACCGAGGCAAAATCACCAAAACCTGACCTCTGTGCATTTATGTTTTCTTAAATCCTGCCATTAACAGTTTACTGTTGAATAATGGCTTTTCTGAAAGTCCAGGGCATTCTCATTTCTTTCTGAAGGCACTGTTCGCATGGAGCCTGTTGATAAACCCTCTCTGGACAGCTATGAAACAGGAGATGGATTCAATGAAAACCTCATTCCTGTGGGCATCAGCAGCTACTTAGGTGAATATTTCTGCCAGCAACAGCATCATAGTTTCAAAATCAGATTATGTTTTGTTTGTATGTGTAAGTTGTCCTGTCCACACATATTCAGATATTTCTATATAAATATATGTAGATTTCAATCCACACAGAGAAGAAAATGCTTGCATGAGCATGCTAGTCCTGTATAGGGCAATAGTACCTCATAACGGGAGACTTCAAAACACCATGAAGAGGGTAGAACACCATGGGAGGTGTAAAGCCAAATTACACACTACTTCCTGTGCAAGTCAAGAAACTACAGATAGACCTAAATAGAGCATTATAAATGTATAATAAAACATAGAATATATTTATTCAGATGCTGTAAATTCACTTAATATGATTTATATAGTTCACTATATAGGGAGTAAGGAAAAAATTGAGATTCAGCCTGAAACATGCATATGTTGTGATGTCAACTTTTTCATAAAGCTCCGTTTTGCCCATCCACACGAAAACACTGAAAACAGAGCTTTCAGAAATCTCCACTTTTTCTCAATGACCAAAACCACGGACAATAACCTCAGTTTTTAAATATATATATACGTGTGGATAGGGCCTGCATGTGCACAAGTACAGGTATTTTAAGTTGATTAAAAAATTGTTAAATGTTTAACTGTAGTTTTGCTGGAACTGTCACAATTGCTTGGTCAGATTTTGATGCTGAAGAATACACGAAAGATCTGGTGGTCCATACAGATAGCAAATCCAAAGTAATTCATTATATTAAATACCACCATGTATTTAATGCATACAATTTTCCTGACCTTTATATTTAAATATATTCAAGGTCCACACCACAAAAACTAATCTCACTCGATACCCTAATAAGTCGTCACCATCTTCTCACTGCGTCCCTTTCTTTTCTCAGGATTTGCTCTAGACTCTGGAATGAATCTCATCAGAAAAAGAGAGGAGATCATTGTGGCAGGGGCACCACGTTCCAACCTAAGTGGTGAGGTCTTGCTGTTGAGGCCTGTTGCCACAAAAGACCAGCACAGTCTAAGTGTAGTACACATCCTCAAAGGACCCGGCCTAGCATCATCCTTTGGCTATTCTCTGGCTGTTCTGGACATCAATGCAGACGGGTGAGTCCAGAGCAAGTGTACCCAGCGTTGCCTCTTCTGATCTATTTTACTGATAGGTCTGACTGCCGAAGATGATATTCAATATCAACACAGTTATCTAGATCTGTCCACCTGGTATTGACCCATAGAGGTCCCTGTAGTTACTGAGTAATACGCCTTAGTGTGTAATAAGCCTTGAAGAATTAAGGTGTTAACAGTGTTTTTGGTGATGGGATCCACATAAAAAGCCTAATAGGCTCTTAAATTATTATCTTTGACAATACAAATATAGTGTATTTTCATGTAGAAACAGTAAACCCCCTTGATTCCCTTTTTCATTGTAGGAAATCCCTCATAAATACTTTACAGTTGTTACCACTGCAACAGTTTGTGTAAGAATAAACACACTATAAAATAAACACTCTATAAATAAACACTCTATAAAATAAATAAAATAAATTCAGAACAGATAGAGAAAAAAAAATTGAATAACTTGAAATGTAAAATTATATATAATTTATATAAATGTAGTAAAGTGGCATAGTGGTAATAACTGTGATAATAAATAAGGAACAGTATTGCACACATTAAATTTAATTGCAGTACTATTATTATTATTATTATTATTATTATTATTGCACATATGAACAGTATCATTTGAGTATTGCACAGGTGAACCGTAGTGTCACACACTGAGGGAGGAGTCACATAGTTTGATGGCCACAGGTAGGAATGACCTCCTGTGGCACTCTGTGGTGCATTTCAGTGAAAAGAGTCTTGCACTGAATGTGCTCCTGTGTCTCATCTAAATAAAAACCTTGTATCTCTGAATTGGCAACTTGACAAAAGAAAGAAAAAAAACTTCTTATCTTTGAATGGAAGTAAATTTTTGGAGCATTTCTATTGGTCCGTTCATTACGACATTCTGACACAACTGCCAGATCAAAAACAAGTAAAATACAGCAAAAGAGATACAAAGGTTTTGTTTGGCAAATCCAGTGAGACTACAGATTTCAGACCAATAACCACACTTATGCTGATTGCTCTCCCAGATGGGACGACCTCATAGTGGGCGCACCCCAGTTCTCCGTGCCAGACATAGACGCAGATGTGGGAGGAGCTGTATACGTCTACATGAACCATAAAGGCAGCAAAGACTGGAACCACATAGAACCCACCGCTCTCTACGGCAATACAGCTTCCATGTTTGGACTAGCAGTGGCAAGCATTGGAGATGTCAATCATGACGGTTACAATGGTTCGATAAAGACGTTTCTCTCAGGCCCTTTCAAGCTCCACTAAACATGCTCCTACACACAAATCTAAATCTAAATCTTTTACATTTAACTGAACGTAATCTGCTTGCTTCTTATTGACAGATTTTGCGGTTGGAGCACCTTATAATAATGATCATGGTGCCGTGTACATTTTCCTTGGAACTGCTGGTAAATTGTCAAAATACCCACAGCAGGTGAGTGAAAGCCATTTCATTATTTATTAATTTTACTTAAATTTCCTTCCCAATTTTCGACAGCCAATGACCCAACCCACTCGTACTCTAGTACTCTGCTCCTATCACATGTGATGCTCCCGACACTGGGAGGCTGAGAACATATGCCTCCTTCAACACCTGCACAACCACCCATTGCCTCTTTTCAAACGGCCTCCGATGCAACATCACAGGGCAACCAGCGCGTACAGAGATGCTAGCAGATACCCAATGCTATCCAGCATTACTCTGAAGTAATGTGGGGCCAGAAGAAGACATTTGCCCACCTGGAGACAGCAAGGCCAATTGTGCTCTCTCAGGCTCTGGCTGCTAACGGCAGCCAGCATGACCTAGGACTTGAGGTGTTCTTGGAAGGATTTCTCTTGAAAGGAGACTCGTGACCACCGTCTTTCAAAAGTATAGTGTGGAAAGAGCCCGCCAATTCAGGGTACCCCTCTGCTCTCTCTCTAGACAGATGAGCACCTCGTGTTTTATACCCTACTACACGTCATATGTTGTTGTACTGTTCCCATATGCAGGATGTCAGTATCTTATCCATAAGAGATATAAATCAGCCCTCACCATTGCTTACCATACATGGTCTACGTGCTGAAGACACAGCTTGACCCCTTAACATCCCTGTCACATACAATGGAAAGTATGTCCAATCTAAACAACATCCTATGTTTGTTCCATTCATGTGCAGTTTAGAAAATTAGGCCTAAACCAAGTCTAAACCATGGGGCTCACTATATTATTCTTCAACTCCATACCATTCCTTCAGGTCTATAAACATCTGCATAGCTAATAAATATACTACAGACTCAAACCAGCAAACCTCGGGTCATTATGGCATCACCTTTGTCTGCTGGAC
This sequence comes from Salminus brasiliensis, assembly GCF_030463535.1. Taxonomy (NCBI): domain Eukaryota; kingdom Metazoa; phylum Chordata; class Actinopteri; order Characiformes; family Bryconidae; genus Salminus; species Salminus brasiliensis. The sequence continues at coordinate 32,568,572 of NC_132896.1, read as the reverse complement.
TACTCAACACCAGTTTGATTTTGGTTCTCTTTTTGCAGTCTCTACATGGTCTGTCCCATAACATCAAGTTTTTTGGCTATTCTTTGTCTGGAAACATGGATATAGATGGGAACGGCTACCCAGACTTAGCTGTGGGGTCACTCTCAAACAGTGTGGTTGTTTACAGGTGAGTCACTCATTCAGCCTCTTTACATTTTCTAACAATTGGCTCTTCTGGAATAAGTGCTCAGAGTTCGATGCTTCTGTTGAAGGGCTAAACCAGTGATAAACATTGAGACAACTCTGCAATTGAGTCCTAATGAGATTGACTTTCTGGGAAAAGACTGTCCCAAAAGACAATGGTGAGATGATCTGCAAATCTATTCACTGCCAAATTTCTCAGTCTTACTCTGGACTCTACTTTTATCTCATGTGGTTTTACTAACTTTGTAAATGCAACGTTTCAGTTACGTCACAGCTACGTCCTGCTTCTCCTTCACAACGTATCCAGCGACATATAATCCCAAAATACGTGAGTGAATTCTGCTTGCTGGATCACAACAGACATCAACTTAGGGACACTATCTTATCGTAATCGTTTGGCCCTGGATTCATTTGTGTTGACATAACTTTGCAGAGATTTCATACAATCTGGTTGCTGATGAAGGCCACTTACTGGAGCGCCCCCGGATGACCACACCAGACACCTTCATGGACCTTGTTCTTCCCCCACAAGGCGAGAGGCTTTGCACCACAACTTACCTCAGGCTTCTGGTACTGTGAGCTCATTCTTCTAGCTCTTCTGCATGGTGTAATGGTCAGTTATGGGTGGCATTAAAATTTGGGTAACATAAAATTTTTTCTCTATAAAATTAAGGTTTATTCAACTATTAGTCATCAATAAATAAAATATAAACAAAACAAGTATAACATAAACAAAAAAGTATTTAAATATTTATCTATTATAAATATATAATAAACACTTCTATACACTAGACCTGGAGATATTAGTCCATTACGAATCTTAATAAACACTCCTATACACTAGAATACAAGATATTAGTCCATTACGAACCTTAATAAACACTCCTATATGCTAGACCTGGAGATATTAGTCAAAAAAGAACCTTAATAAACACCCCTATACACTAGACCTGGGTAAATTAGTCCAGAAATAACCTTAATAAACACTCCTATACACTAGACCTGGAGATATTAGTCCATTACAAACCTTAATAAACACTCCTATACACTAGACTTGGAGATATTAGTCCACAAGGACCTTAATAAACACTCCTACACACTAGACCTGGAGATATTAGTCCATTATGAATCTTAATAAACACTCCTATATGCTAGACCTGGAGATATTAGTCCATTACGAACCTTAATAAACAATCCTATACACTAGACTTGGAGATATTAGTCCACAAGGACCCTAATAAACACTCCTATACACTAGACTTGGAGATATTAGTCCATTACGAACCTTAATAAACACTCCTATACACTAGACCTGGAGATATTAGTCCACAAAAACCTTAATAAACACTCCTATACACTAGACCTGGAGATATTAGTCCATTACGAACCTTAATAAACACTCCTATACACTAGACCTGGAGATATTAGTCCACAAAAACCTTAATAAACACTCCTATACACTAGACCTGGAGATATTAGTCAAAAAAGAACCTTAATAAACACCCCTATACACTAGACCTGGAGATATTAGTCCACAAAAACCTTAATAAACACTCCTATACACTAGAATAGGTGACAGCAGACAACAACCTTAGTAAACACCTGGGAAAGGTGTGGTAATACACTACAAATGATATAAATGATAAGGTGGAGACAGGAAAGGGTGGAGCCAGTGACAAAAAAAAGGTCACTTTAGATTGTGGACCACAAAAATGATGCGGATTATTAATATACATATATATAATAATATATATATTAATATACAACTTATCAGTTTATACATTACCTGTAAAATATGAACAGGTAAGTGTGTATTATATTCATTAATGAACTTTTTATACCTTCTTAGTTCTTAAGAATTTCCCCACTGCGGGACTAATAAAGGACTATCTTATCTTATGGTATCTTATAAAGTGATGTTATTACATAGTTATTACCCAATGCGAGTTTTCTCCCCACTGTAATAGAAGCTCAATCTCATGTGTCTCCAGGGAAACATTGATGACATGCTGACAGACATCCCCGTCAGTCTGTTAGTCACTCTGCCATCAGAAAACCCTCCTCAGACACTGAGCCGGAGCTCTCTGCCTCCACTGGAGCCAATTCTCAAGCAACTCAAAGATGATGTATCCTCCACAGCTAAGGTGCTGAGCTGCCTGCGAGTGAGCGTGTGTGTGTTTGTGTGTGTGTGTGTGTGTAAATGAACAAGTGTGTCTGAAAGTGAGAGAGAGAGAATTGAGGATTACCCTATCTCTATCAGTGGTATACTGTGATACTCATGCTGCTTCATAATGTACCCTTTCTCACGCCTTCAGTTCAAGTTCTTAAACACTGGCTGTGGAAGTGATGGTATCTGCCACAGTAACCTGCACCTCAAGTACAGCTTCTGCAAAAAAGCCCAACATACAAACCACTGCACCCCACTGAGGAGGTACAAAGCATCTGCTATTTTAGCGTAGTGGTTCAGTTTCGAGGCCTACTACTCAACATATCCTTTAAATGTGCTGTTCTTACTCTGTTTACCATGGTAAAGGGACGGTGACCTGGCTGTAATTACCTCTGGCGAAGAGAACACGGCTCTGGAAGTCACTGTGACAAACAAAGGAGGAGATAATGCTCATTTTACTGAACTGGCTGCTGAATTTTCAGAATCTCTGCCTTTATCGTCAGTCAGTCTCCCACAGGTCAGTGTAAGGGCGAGGCTAGAAAACCTCAGCCCACGTGTCTGAGGTGTGTGAAAGGAAAGGTTTGCTCAGGGATTGTGTTTTTATTGTTCTACACACAGTGCAAAGCCCTGGATCACATTACATCATAACTGGCAGAGTTACAGAATTAGATCAGAGGGATATAACGTTACACCACTGTTGTGCTTGCTTAAGCGTGATTCTGAGCACCAAGTAACTAACTTGGTTACCCTAAACTGTACTGACAATACAACTGGTGTTAATCTGATGTTTAATTTAGTCATATTAAACATTTTTGCACATTAGAATAGGGGATCCTACTCCATATACAACCTTAATATAAGTAAATTGTTGCTGGGAGCTGAGCGTGGTCTCCCTCTGGTGGCAGTAGGGTATCAGTGCGGTCTGCTCTTGGCAATTAGTCAATTTAAACATTAAAATAGAAGACATTAGTCCATAAACAACTGCAATAGCCACATCTATATGCTAGAAAAAGAGATAATAATTCAAAGACAACCTCAATGAAAACACCTGAATAGGAGATATCAGTCCATAAACACCTCAATAAACACTCCTATGCACTAGAATATGAGATATTAGTCCATACACACCTCAATAAACGCTCCTATACACTAGAATAGGAGGTATTAGTCCATAAACACCTCAATAAACACTCCTATACACTAGAATAGAAGATATTAGTCCATAAACACCTCAATAAACACTCCTATACATTAGAATAGAAGATATTAGTCCATAAACACCCTCAATTAACACTCCTATACACTAGAATAGAAGATATTAGACCATAAGGAACTTCAATAAACACTCCTATACACTAGAATAGAAGATATTAGTCCATAAACACCCTCAATTAACACTCCTATACACTAGAATAGAAGATATTAGTCCATAAGGAACTTCAATAAACACTCCTATACACTAGAATATGAGATATTAGTCCATAAACACCCCAATAAACACTCCTATACACTAGAATAGGAGATATTAGTCCATAAACACCTTGATAACACTACTATACACTATAACAGGAGATATTAGTCCATAAGGAACTTTAATTAACACTTTCACACACTATAACAGGAAATATTAGTCTATAAACTTAAATTCTGATGTAATACATCCTTTGTCTTTTTATTTGATTTCTGCAGAACTCTAAGGTACAGTGTATAGTGGATGGGAGTAAAACAAAGGTGTCATGCCTGCTTGGAAACCCACTGAAAAGAGACGCAGAGGTAAAAAGCACTGTTGATACTGACAGGTCTTACTATCATTGTTTTCTCTCTCAACCTTTTGGTTCACCTCAGTGTTCCCACCTAAACATGCTCCCACAGGTAAAGTTATATCTAATGCTGAGCACCGAAAAGCTGTCTATGGACACAACGGACGCCAACGTGACGCTGAATCTTTACACGTAAGAAATGCTGTTTACAGTGAAGAGCTATTTTGCTGAAATCAGTGTGGACTGAGGTCGTTACTGTTGGATCTTTTTCATTGTCCTAAATGATGTTAACTTATACGGTTGGTGTTCACGCTGGCAGTCCTGGAGTGAATTCACTGCTGTACAGTTCATTAATGCCTGTTTTTTTTTGTTTTTTTTTGGGGGGGGGGGTGTTTTATTAATAGGATCAGTAACCAAACTATTTCACCAAATGTCGCAGAGGCTAAAGTTATCTTTGAGATGGAGCTCCAAGTCGTTGGGTAAGTACAGCCCTAAAAACAGTGGGGTTCTCAAGGGTTCTCCAGTAAAGGCAATGATTCTATACAGACATATGAGAACTGGTTATTTGACTGGTTTAAAATATATATAAAATAATTATAAAAATATATATAATAATATAATATATATATATATATAGCTCTGGAACAAATTAAGAGATTACTTTTTTATTATTTGCATCTCTATGTGTTTGGCAGAAGTTTTATTCCAGGTATTTCATCAAACAAAGCTGAGTTATATGAATTTTCTGAGTATGAATGACATAAAGTCCCAACAGCAATGTGAAAGGTCATCGAGGTTATTTCACTGAAAGTTCAGATATTAGTACTGTGTTTAAATATGAATAATAACTTCTTATAATTATTATAATATTTTTTTTGCATCATATGAGCAGTTGTAATTTCTGCAAATAAATAAAATAAATGCTCTTAATAGTAATATTTTTATTTAGAATTTAGGAGAAATTGCCCATAGTTTATGAAATACAATGCAAATGTTCATTTCCTTAAACACACTGCCTATAAATAAAGTTGTTTTTTTTTCTGGAGCTGTATTCATATATATCTTTCTCTTTATTTTTTAAATGTATTTATGTCTGTGGTATATTTAACCATATATCCCCACTTCAGACTAGCAGTTTAATGAATATATTTATTAGGTGGCTGATACACCTGGCAGTGAAAAGGAACAGCCAGATGTTCACATGTCACACCCTGATGTTTAGCTGCTGTGATGGATGAGTTTCAAGGATCTATCTCTTCACTTTTTATTTGTGGTGGCTTTTCTGCTTTTTGTCTGCAGACAGGCCAAACCTTCCCAGGTGTACTTTGGAGGAAAGGCGAAAGGAGAGAAGGCCATAACATCAGAGGAACAGATGGGTGCACCTGTGCAGTATGAGTTTAGGGTCCGTCTTCTTCCTGGCCTGAAAAACTCTGTTTTACTGAATATTATCATTACTAAAAAGCTTAATATTGTCATATTAGAGACAGTAAAGGTATTACATTACATGATACTAGCTATAAAGCACTGTCAATAGAATAGGACTCTCTGGAGCAGATAAACATCATGAACCTGTTGGCACCATGCTGCCTAATAATACCAGGCGTGGGCTTATAGAGGGGTACAAAGCCCCCCAGAATTGATCTGTGGAGCAGTGGAAGAACTGTGTTCTTTGGAATGATGGATGGTGGAGCTCCATCCAGTACTTTTGGGATGAGTTGGGGTGGTGGCCATCCAACATCCTGATCTCACTAACGCTATTGTTGCTAAATGCAATCAAATCCTCACAGCAATGCTCCTTCAAAATCTAGGACAGAGACAGTTACTCCAACAAAAGTAGGATAAACTCTTCTTAATACACGTCATTTTGAAAGAAACAGTGAACGAGCGGGTGTCCCAATACTTTTGTCAAATAGTGCATCACTTTATAACAGTAGTATACATACAGTAGATGCATGGATGTGGTTGGTAAAGGGCCTTTTATTTGAAAGGTTGAAGTACTGTGGACCCCTGTATGACAGCCTCTTGTCTTGTTTCGCTTACTGATTCAGATCATCAACATGGGCCGTCCTCTGAAGTCCTTCGCCTCCGCAACGTTGAACATCCAGTGGCCGAAACAGAACAAGGATGGCAAGTGGCTCCTGTACCTGGTGCAGATCACTGGCCAGAAGAATCAGACCATCTCCTGCACGCCTGCTGCTGAAATCAGCCCACTCAAACATGTCAAGGTAGCACAGGAGGACAGCGCTGCTTCTTCTTCTTAGTCTTCTCCAATGCCTTCTTGGCTCTTGATGTTAGCTAAGACTAGAACATGGCTAACCATAGCAATGCTGGCCTGTCTGCTTTGTTTACTGCAGGTTGCATCCAGAGAAAAGCGGCAAGTGGAAGGGGAGGCGAAGCTGGACGCTCTCAGCACGGATAACATAATCAACTTTTTTAGAGGGAAAAGATACGACTATCTGGTAAACACAGGCCTCAGTGGGTGGTTTAAGGCCTTCGCTATATAGCTCAGGACAGATGTGTGTGTATGTATGTATATATGTCCTGGTTCATTGTATTACTCAAAAAAGCACTTCACAGTAGGCCTGCTCACCTTTTTGGAATTCTTTATGCTTCTTCCAGACATGTGGTGATCAACTGCAGTGTGTGGAACTTAAGTGCCCCCTTAAGGCGGTGGACAGTAGTGCAGTAGTCATTTTCCTCACTCGCCTATGGAACAGCACGTTTGTAGAGGTACCTTTTTACAGTTTACAGTAGCTGCTGTCACTTGGGCTGGGTGTCTTATAGTGTGATGATCACACAGGGGCTCAAAGTGGTCTAGGTGAGTCCCAGGTGGGCATGGGCATGACTCCCAAATGGGCCCAATTATTACAGCCCACCTTAATCTCACATGGGTCTCATCTAGGCTCCAAGTGCAGTGTAAAACCCAGGTGAGGCCCATGTTTAACCCCTCCTGGTCCCATCGCTGACCCAGGTGGGCAAGTCTATGTGGGACCAATGGGGAACCCAAGGACAAAATGTTCTGGTAGGGATACCCATACTGGTCCCACATGAACATGCTATCTGGAAGGGTTTCAACTTTTGCTTTCTTTGACAGGACTATAACTCCCTGGACTATCTGGACATTGTCCTGAATGCTTCTCTCAGTCTTGATGACAATCTCAACAACATCAAACTCCGGGGGTCTCAAACACAGGTAAAAAGCTTCCTTTAGGGCCTGATTTGACCCAAAACAGAAATGCTGTGTAGTCCAGTTTTGGCCTTTAACACATTTGCCAATGACCCAACTGACCCATTTATACTTAACTGGGATATATTAGGTCAAAACCCATCTGCTATTTGGGGTGAATAATTTAGTTGGCAAAATGCTCAGCTGTCCTTTAACAAGCCCATTTACCACCCTGTTATTTTACCTCACCAATATATAAACCACACCAATTTTCCTTTTAAAGAGGGCTTGTGAAAAAAATGTGATACAATCTGCTCTGATTGACTGGGTTGCAGTATTGGTGATGTCTCACAGAAGCCACATATTATAGCACAGATTTAATACTATACCAAAAACGCAGTCATTATTCCCGAGTCTTACCGAATGGTGCTGTGAGCAAGCTGGAGAGATTGTAGACGTTAGCTTTTAGCCTTTAGACTTTCTCGAGTCTTAACGTTTAAAAAAATAAACCAGTGATTCCCCTTCTATAACCCTTCTGATATAGCTCCAGTTTGGGTCAGCTGAGGTAGTCCAGTTTGTTTTGGAGGAAACAGATGATGGAGAGAATACATGGTGAAAGCCATTCAGCTGGTATTAGCTTTTAGCCTAGCACTGATTTCCAATTGCGCCCTTGGCTTTCACATCTTAATGTTCTAGGGCACCTTCTATGGTGCTTCACCGACCTCATGGTCACACTCACAGACTGTCATACAAACATAAATTGGTACAATTTCCTTGTTGTTAAATCCTGTCTTCCCTCCCGAGAGCTACATCCTATATTTATCGCAGCATTTATGTCCATATGTTCATTTATGTACATGCAGTATTTCTACGGGCTCCATAGCATTGTGCTAAAGCTATGAAATTTGCAGGTGAGGCTAACAGTGTTCCCGGAGAAGAAGCCTAATTTTCTAAGTCGTTTCCCTTGGTGGGTCATTTTTCTTAGCGTGATGCTAGCGCTACTCCTGCTTGCACTCCTGGTCTACTTCCTTTCCAAGGTAATCCTCCTTTACAGTTAATTCAGTGCTCTAACACACAAAGACACATAAACCCAAAACCACAGAACATCCGAAATCCAAACATCACACTTTATTCACTCTCGTTTTCGAGACCTGACTGTGTTCAATAGTTTGTTATTGCTGAAACTAAAGAAAATACAGTTGTGACAGGAGATGTTATTTCATGCATGGAGATTCATGAGCAGTATTTCTAACTCTGTTAAAGTAAAAGTTCTGCTAAATATTGAATTAACAAGATTCCTCACTGATACCTGATGTAGCAGGTCAGCCAAGACATATTTGATACTCGAACTTTGCTTCTTTAGTTCACCCAAAGAAATGCTTGGCTAATTTTGCTAACAAATACTGGGTGTAGACTAGAGCTGGGCGATATTTTTTACGATATACAATATTTATTGCAATATTTGGTCATGTAGACAAAATGCTATCCACATAATCTCCCATACTCCAAAATGAATTAAACAAAGAGTGTAATCAATCTTATTTAATTCGTTAGAGTGAAGCATATTTTGAGTAAAAATCACAGTACTCAGTATGGGAGATTAATTGGATGGCATTTTATGCTGTTGGTGCATTTTGTCTACATGACCAAATATTGCAATAAATATTATAAGTATATCGTAAATAAAAAAATTCTTTAAATGTTGTGATATTAAATTCTATCATATTGCCCAGCTCTCGTCTACATCCAGTATTTGTTAGCAAAATTAGCCAAGCATTTCTTTGGGTGAACTAGAGAAGCAAACTTCAAGTAATGAAACATGCAGTTAATCAGTGTTCTATAAGCACTGACGATATTTACGATAAACTCATATTTACGATAAAAGCATACTGTGTACCACGATAACTAAATTTATCACGATACGATAAAATATTGTCATTTTGCTCAGCTCTAGGGTAGACCGCTACCAATCTCATCTCTGTAAATACTCGCCCAAGAAAGTCTCTCAGGCTGCTCAAAATGCATTCGGATTATTAGAAATCATTAATTTCTTATTCACAGACCAATCAAAGTGGTTTAGCATAAATAAATACACAACTAAGCCTCTCAGAATAACTGGACCCCCACTTTTGGTTATCAAAAATATTTTGTGGCAGATATATTTCTAGGCGTGTAATTACCAAAATGACATTGGTGACAGTGTACATGCAGTGTTTGTTAACACGCAATGTTAGCCTAGCATCTCCCAAGAACAGGTCAGATATCAAAGATGTCTAAGCTGATCGACAGCATCTGGGGTCAGAGATCAGTTAACGAACTGTTCCTTTTAGTCAGTAGCAGTCAGCTTTTGCTTGAGTCTAACGTCGAGGCTTGTGGCTTGTGGTCCTCAGCTTGGATGCTTCACGTGTGATATGTGCACCGAAGACAAGACAGGATATTACCCCATCAATCCCAACAAGGCTGCGACCTAGACATCTGTGGAGGAGAACGGACAGAGAACACTAGAGTTAGGGTCATGCTGCAGAGGTCGAGGTACATTCTCTACATGTTGGAGACAATGCCCAAAGCTGGTATGAACACAACTCCAGAAATCTGGGTAAATGGAAACCCAGAGGACTATAATAACCCCAGCGTCAAAGACTGCATCATCAGCTACACATACTATCACTAACTGAGTTACGAAGTTTTGATATAACCTTGGTTTCCTTCAGATTTCTTTGCATTAATACATTTCCGTTATCTTTAACATTACAAACAGTGTCATATTCACTAGATGTGTGTGTTTGGAGTCTATAGGCTGCCTGTGATTTTGTCTTTTGTGTGTGTAAAGTGGTTGAAAGAAGAGCTGGGTATCGTCTGAAATCTGTAGATTCTGATATCACTGATTAAACCTGATTTCTAAATGATTCAGAAATTAATAATCTATCCAGTGTTCTGCTGCTGCCAACACTCCTAAAAAACTAAGGTGCTAAAAAAGGTTCTTTGAGCGATGCCATAGAAGAACCACGTTTGTTAATAATATAGAAGTGATCTTAAAATCTCTAAAGAACCTTTGCAGAAAGTTTTTTGGGGTCTTTTAAAGGTTCTTCACACTCACACATCTCTAAGACAGATGCCAGACAATACCCAACCCTACTGTAGGTCCACTCTCCAGTGTTGGTGATGCTGATGCTAAGTAGAGACTTTTATGGGATTCTATGGACCTGATGGAGGAGATGGGGTGCTGAGGAACATCTTTAGGGCAGGAGTGAAGATAAGGATGGTGCCCAATACAGAGACAGTGAGGAAGGCCCAGAGGAAGATTCTGTCCAGCACCTGAGCCACGAACTTCCAGTCCTGGACCACCTAGAGCAAGAGCAGAGCTTCATCATCATAATCATCATCATTACCATCATCATCATCAGCTGCATCAAGTTCATCCCCTCCATAAGCTTTGTTATTGTCATCATTTCACAACTTTGTCAATATTTTCATTATCTCAACCAGCATAATACCACTGTGTTAATGAAAACACAATTTCATTCGTTGACAGTATATTACATATCAGTTATTGATTACATTAGGGTGGGTGTTATGGTAAAAACCTCTTAAACTCCTTGGACTCTGTGGTTCCTGTTTTTCCCCCTCTGTTATTTCTTAGGAACGACTCAGCTATTATTTTGCATTGCTTTGCATGTAGCTACCAATTAGTAATCATTACGGCAGCCGTGGGCAATTCCAGGCAGATTCCTGATCAGTTTTGAGCTCTTTCTTCTCAAGCACACTTGATTCAACTTACCTGATAATTGCCAGGTTTGATAGGTCTGTTAGAGGAGGGAAATCAGTAAACTGTGCTGGACGCTGGTCCCCATTGCCCACCCCTGTCAGAATTAAAATGTGTTCTTTATTTGCTCCAGTCTGTTGAATGTAATGTTCGATATACTGTATGTGTGTATTGTAATGAGAGGCTTAATTCGATACACACATAGGCTACTGCCTGAGATCAGGATAATCAGTTTCAGGGGATCGGGATCTGGGCCGATCTAGGGCCGATTTATTTTAAAGAATCAGACATTGGCGATTTTTGGCCCTGATCTAATTTCAATCCTTTGTTTTTACCGCTGTGTTCAGACAGAGCATATTCTGGCATCTTCTAGGTTTGGCACAGGTGCATGTCCACTTCGGACTTTAAAGGGTTAAATATCTATAAATAACTGCTTGACCTCGCACCTCTCGGATGAAATGCTCCTTGCGAATGTGTCGCGAGATGTAGCGGACAGAGCAGGTGGCTTTCTCCAGCATGTTGACCAGAGCCTGACCTTCACCCTCAGGGCCCGGAGGAGCCTTCCTGATGCGGGGCTTTAGCTCGGGGCTATGGGGCTCCAGCTCGGGGTAGTGGTAGCGGTCGGTGTGACCCCGCATGCACAGCAGGTGCGGCAGCCGCTGCAGGAAGAGGGAGCGCACCCACGGCGACATGGGGTGATAGGTGGCGGAGGAGCGGTGGTGCACGTTTATTACGAACACGGTGACAATGATGGACAGGGTGACGAAGATCATGATGAAGAGCAGGTACTCGCCGATCAGTGGGATGACCTTGGAGGAGGACGGGATGATCTCCTCAATGACCAGGAGGAACACAGTGAGCGAGACGAGGACAGAGGTGGACAGCGAGACCTTCTCGCCCTCGTCCGACGGCAGGTAGAAGACCAGCACGGTGAGGAAGGACAGACCCAGGCAGGGGATGATGAGGAAGAGCGTGTAGAAGAGAGGAAGGCGCTTCAGGATGAAGGAGTAGGTGACGAAGGGGTAGGAAAGTGTCCCGTCGCGCCGGTTGCCCTTCATGCCAGTGGCGCTCAGAATCTCCCACTCACCGTTGTCAAAGAAGTCGCTACGGTCTACCTGGTAGTTCACCAGCACCATGTCCACCATGGTCCCGTCGTAGGTCCATGAGCCGAACTTCATGGAGCAGTTCTGCCGGTCGAAGGGGAAGAATGTGACGTCCATGGTGCAGGCGGATTTGTAGCTGGCCGGAGGGGTCCAGGTGACGGCGCCGTTATACTTTATAATGGCTTTGGTCATCAGAGAGCCTTCAAAACGTCCATCAGCACTACAGGACAGGAGATTCAAGACAAATTCTTTAGCTCTAAACCTACAGCAACTATTCATTCCACTGAAAATACTGTATTTCATATCATCTGTATTTCATATAATCATTTTCATCTTTTTCTTTTTCTTCTTCTTCTTATCATTATCATTATTATTATTATTATCATTATTATTATTATTATTATTATTATTATTACCATTATACACTGGTTGTTTTTGGTTGAAAAATATATTACAATTAAAATATACTTTTTAATGGAAGTATATAAATATATACTTTATATTATATATTTCATTTATATATATAAATAAATTGCATATAAGTCTCAAATAAATAAACAAATAAATAAATAAGAAAGCTCTTCTGAACTATTTTGTTTTAATGATCATTTTATTATGGGTTAATTATTTTTAAATAAATCCATTCCTGGGATTCTTCTGCAGTTTGATTTCCAGTTTCCAGATTTTTTTCCAATAGTATTAAGCAAATGTCATAACCATCATAATTTATACCATGGTATACCTAAAACCGATATAACCTCGCTGCAATCCTAATCGATACCATCAAGGTCATCATGACAAACCTACTTCTCGTACAGGACGATGTCCGGCAGCCAAATGCTCTCTGATGGAACTCTGATGAAAGTTATACCGCCGTAATCCTCTGGGTTCCAACGAAGTTTATAATCAATCCATTCCTACACACCCAGAATACTGTTAGTGCTGATTATGTAAGACACATAGACTGAGCGGCCCTTACATATATAAAACCAAACTCGAGCCAGCAATTTATCCAGTACTGTGCAAAAGGTTTAGTCACCTGTGAAAAAAATAGAAGTAAAAGCTGCTCATCTGGGCAGTAAGTGTTTATCTCCTCAGTAAAACACTGATATTAGAATAAACACTAACAACATTCCTACAGAAAGTGGTGGAGGTTCTCCATTAGAACATCTCCAAAGTTCTCCTCATGGAGTCTAGTATTATTTAGAGTTCTCCTCAGATCAACACCTGGTCTGCTGCTGCTGATGATGATGATGGAGTTGAACACATCCTCCACGCTGTGCTGGCTGGACTAGGGCATCCAGGAGAAACCTGGAGGAACCGAGCTCTGTTCTTCAGACTAGCTCACCGACAAGATCTCACTACTTTCTTTCTTCAGAATGAGAAGCTCTTGTTTCTCCTTTTTACTGGATTTATGATCACCAGCTTCATCTGTTCTGTTCTGATCTAGAAGTGTCTGAAACATCTGCACAGAACTGGGTGTTTTTAAAATGCCAGTTTAAAACACTGACCTGCCACAGCCACACATTAGTGGTCATGAGCTGATTCTTCTCATCCTATGATAAAAAAGAACAACATTAAATTAAACAATAAAAAGCACTGAAGAGCACTGATTATACAGACAGAAGAGTGTCCATACATGTTTTATTGTATTGAAATATAATGATGTTCTCCCGAGGAGATACAGTAGCACAAAGTCTTATTAAAAAACCTTAAAAAGCCTGCAATCAAAATTCACAGCAGTTTGTCTTCTAACCACATTAGGACTTCCAGGGGGAAAATATATTGCAGTCTAATTTAATATTTAATACAGTAATGTAATTGTGTTGTATTGCCTTTTAAAATTGACCAATGTTTTTGATGCTTTGTAATATTGTGAAATGATGGAGTCTCTGTCCCTCTAAAGGTCTAAAGCAATAAAAACAGAACAAACCCATTTATTTTCCACATCCATGTGTGGTGACTGTAGTAGGAAGACACTATAACTAAACACAATGACATCATCTTTCTTTACTGGTGGTTTTCACCTTCATAGCTGTGGTACGGATCTGCCTTGCAATAATCCAAAATGTACTTTTAGGCGGTTTCATTTTTCAGGTGACCTCTCTGTGCTCCCCCAAATCTACCTTGTGAGGTTGAAGGCACAACTCAGTGTCTTTTATAACACACATATGATTGAAGTTGCCTGTAATGTGTGTAACACCATTTATACATTTGGAACTGCATATAGTCATCATGTTCATTTATAACTTCAGTTCAAGCAGATTTAATTGACCCTCAAATTCAATTAGACCCTTCCTCTCTAGAGAGGCCGCCCAGGTGCTTGTTCAGTCTCTCGTCACTTTAAGACTTGACTACTGCAGTTCCCTTCTGGCTGGTCTCCCTCTGCGCACCATCAGAATCCTGCAACTTATCCAGAACACAGCGGCATGGGTCGTCTTCAATGTTCCTAAATTCAGCCATGTCTCTCCACTGCTGCGTTCTCTCTTCACTGGCTTCCTGTAGCTGCTGCTGCCCAGGTCATCAGATTTAAAACCCTGACTCTGGCCTACAAAACCCAGAAAGGACCAGCCAGCCCCTCCGTACTTGATGGGGATGGTCAAAAGCCGATCCGCACCAAGAGCCCTTCCAGCTTCAAGTACGGCTCGGCTCGACCCGCCATCCTTTTAGATCCACAGAAGATGAGCGTCCAGACTTTTTACTGTCCTGCACCGAAGTGGTGGAACGAGCTTCCCCTGGGTGTCCGAACGGCTGAGTCCAACACTCGCTGTCTTCAAACCCAGACTGAAGACCCTCCTCTTCTGAGAGTACTTGGGCGAATAGCAGAGTGGTCACCTTACTGACTTGTGTTTAGTAGAGTCTAAGATTAGAGGATCTTTGAATTATTAGTCTATTTAAACTAGGTTTTTCTTGGGTAAATAGCAAAGCACTTTTGTAAGTTGCTCTGGAGAAGAGCATCTGCTAAAAGCCTTAAAATGTAAATGTAAATGTAATTGGAATTAACACAATAAACATCATACAAAATTATATGTGGTGTTTTTTATGGCAGTTCCACATTTTTGTATATTTGCATGATTAAATGGTTCAAATATTAGCAAAGCCATACACAGTGTGTTTGGGGTGAAACGCTCAATTCCAGAGAAACCTAGAGACTAGAGAATTGTTCACAGTGGTGGTGAATAGATGGTGAAGTCCCACCACCTCAAAGACATTGTTTTTTTAAGGTAGTTTCGTGCTGTTTCATATTTACCACTATTTAACCATAATCAATGTTTCATATAATCTCAGAAAATACACTGCTTCTCTGGTCAATTTGGACAGTACATTATATTGTCTATTTTTGTCTTGTAGACATGCCAGAACACACGTTTTCCAACTAGATTACCAAGAAACCAAGTTTACATCGCAGCTACTATATAATGCTGTTATTATGAGAAACTGGTGGAATTTTACTTTAATCCTCACCCAGGAAAATGGAATAACGACTGTGGCGCGATCTGGGTTTGTGTCTGTGTGTAGCGGCTTCCCAACACTGTTAATAATTCACTCCATCGCATGAGCCTGCTCTCCAGCCTGAACAACGAAAAGCTCTCAGCGATAAGATGAGGGAGTAGTACAGAGATTTTAGGGCAGAGGCAAAAGGGTGACGTGGAAACACCCTTTCTGCTCTGCAATGCAGCCCCTGCATTTCAGCACCATGGAGAGCAACACTCCTCGGTTTCAGGACTGCAGAGCGAATTATACACGAAAAAGTAAAACCTAGTGGTACAATCCACATGTATGGTAGACTGTCAGTGTGTGTGAATGTGTGTACATGTTTCTTACCACATCCACAAGCTGTGATATCTTCAGGCCGAAGCGCACTTTGACTGTGTTGTTGGAGTGCTGGGTGGGGCGTACCCATCGCTGGTAGCCCTGGAACAGGTCCCGCAGCAGGGCATCCTCCCTCTCTGCCAAGGACACAAACTCTCCAGCACCTACAGACACACACAAACAAATATAAAAAATTGTGGACAATCCAAAAGTATCCAGACACCCCTTTTAATTGAATGCACTGCCCATAGAACAGGCGCTTTGGAGCAATCACACAGTAACCAAGACCCCAGCACTGGGCTTTGCGAGTGTTGGTCAACACTCACAGTGTTAAGTGAACCCTGGCAAATGTGTTGTGCAGGATAGGTTGGAGTGCCTGAACTGATCACCCAGAATTGGCTGGCCTAGCTAATGCTCTTTTAGCTAAACGCCATCAAATCTTCACAGCAACGCTCCAACATCCAGTGTAAACCTTCCCAGAAGAGTAGAGGCTGTTACTGCAGCAAATGGGGGCAAACTCCCAACCTGTACCCTTGACCGTTATCTGAAGATCTGTTCTTATTGGATGAACACTGGATGAAGGTGCCACAGAGTGTTTTTGAGTGATACCAAACAGTGGAATTGGTTACCTAAAGAACCTTTTTTTATGCCAAAGAGAAGTGTGAAGTACCTTTTAAAGGTTTGAAGAACCTTCACCTAAAGTTTTATTTACTGTCAATGTTTTATAATAAGACTTCCCTTATGAAGGCTTTAAAATATGTTTATTAATGGTTATTAATTGGTTATAAACAGCTCATGACTGCTAGTAAGCAGTTATAACTCATTAGTATAACTACTGATAACTACTGACCCACATTCATCCATACTGTTAAAGCTCAGATATTGCTGGTTCCTGATTACACTGTGTGTTCTCTGTACGTCAGTGTTCAACCTGTCAGCGTCAAAACTCATAAGATAGACAGGAGAGATGAACATGGGCTCCCTATTTGGCAAGAGACATGTAACTATTTTAAGGCCCATTAATAAACAGATATTATGTCTGAACCTGTATGAGGGCTGTGTTTATTTGCTGGTGTCTTGGCGATGGCTTTTTACTAGGTGTAGCTTGGCTAACTTGGTCTCATTTGAACCTCACTCCAATCAAACATGGCTCTTTTATGGCAGGCTTCAACTCAGGAAGGGCTTGTTAATCAGCTGATTGACTGGATCGGGTGTGTTGGGGGCAGGGTAAACACTAATGGTTGGTTTGCTTCGGCCCGAATGACTTCAAACGAGTTTGTAAACTTTGAGCGTTTCCCTTTGGTTTGGTTGGTTTTCACACAGGGAAAAATCCAAGCCCACCAAGATGCATCACAACAACCCACACAAGGCCGATCTCTCTGCTGATTGGTCAGACCTGTATGGGTGGAGCATGAAGGTAAATACAGGAAGAAGGTCCTGTGTTCTGGACTAGTGCTGCAGATTTCTGTGCAGTTTAACATGGGTCAGCGGCAGACAAGGCATCTATTCACAGCTGTAGTGATTAACTATCTGGGCAGTAGACCAGGGTGCCACCTGGCTATGAGAGCCATTTAGCTCAAACTTGTAGAGCACATCTGATAGTTGGGGTCGGATCGAGGTCTGATCTGGGTCAGATGCTCTCACCACAAACTAACTGCTCCAGAGTTTGTTTGGGACTGGACTGAGACAACAACTGGACTGAGACCACCCTCTCTCAAAGTGCATCTCGGTACGGTTGCTTTGGTCCTCATCCAGGTGTGATTACTGTGATCACACCCGGCCAAGTGAATCGAACCAAGATCAGGGATTCTAGAGGACCAGGGTTGGAAACCCAGAGAACCCTTTTTGGTGAATTTCCAGAAGATAACTCTAGACTCTCAGAAATGAAGGTGCTACAAAAGGTTCTTTGATGGCCTTAGAAGAACCCCCATTAGGTTCCATAAAGAAGCATGTGTACAGTTGAAGGACCTTCAAAGGTCTAAAAGGATCTTCACCAATTCCACATTCTTCACACTCACACATCTCTACAAACATGGTTCTTTATGGACCCAAACGTGGTTCTAAGTGTAATGCATGATCTTTTTCAGTGTTTTCAGCAGCTGCAGGTCCATCGTTGTTTGCTGTGACCCCCTGGTGCACCCGAGACTTAATGTCCACATAAGTGAAATTCAAAACGCACAAAAGTGAGACCCCAGCAAGCAGACGAGGACGACCTGAAACCCAACCCCTTTTCTAAGCTCAGCAGAAGTCCAGCAAGCGCCTCGCCCGCGGGGATTTGTTGAGATCAAGCCAATAAAGAAGCTCCAGAACCTCCAGAACTGCGCCAAAACCATGCAACTCACATCTGACCTCATCAGCTGACCAGTCCCTCACTGAACCTTCAATAACATCTCTGTTATTAAACCACGAAGCTTCTACTCCTGTCTCATCGACCTCCAACCGAACACCACCACACACTGTTAGGACTCACCTGTCGTGCTGGTGGCGCTGGAGAGCGCAAACAGCGCGCAGAGCGCGAGGGCTGCCAACTTCATCCTGGACCAAAATGACCAAAGTCTAAAACAATAATAAAAAAAAACTGCCTCGCGCAACAATTTCAACCGATTCACATCTTCTCTGGTGCTTTTAAACGACTGAGATTAACAAACGCAGCGGTTCTGGCCGAAAGCTCCGCGAGATGCCCGCTGGTCAGAGCGCACGAAGCACAACTGGAGGAGGAGCGGACCAACCCTGCCGAGAGGGCACGTGGCTGAAATACGGTGGCCTTATAGGACTACAGAGCAGTGCTTATGTCCTAATATCAGCTTTAACTCAAAAACAGGCCTGGAATTAAAACCGTACTAAATAAAAATACAGGATATAATTATTTATTATGAGCTGTTTGTTTTTACAGGGGGGATTTAGCATGACTCTAATAAAGACTTCCCTGCTAAAAAACAAAAACAAAGAAAAAACACCCTGGTCAGCTCAGGTTTGGTTTGGTTGAGCTGGTTGACCGGCATAGCTTTTAAGTAGCATGGACAATGTTTTTGTTTGGGGGTTAAGCTGGTCTGCCAGCTTACATTTACATTTATGGCATTTAGCTGACGCTCTTATCCAGAGCGACTTACAAGGTCACACATATTACAGATGTGGGCCAGTGTAGTGTTAGGAGTCTTGCCCAAGGACTCATATTGGTATAGCGCAGCATAGTCACCCAGACTGGGAATCGAACCCCAGTCTCCTACATGGTGTGGTAGCTCACTGACAGCTAGTGGTGTTATCTGTTGCGCCACACCAACCACCTTGACCAGCTTGACCAGCATTACCAGTGTGACTAGGCTAGTCAATCAGCTTGCACAGGCTGGTTTAGCACCATGACCAGCATGGCCACGCTGGTTGACCACCATGACACGGATGACTAAGCTAGTCAACCAGTCTGAGCAAGCTGGTTGACCACCATGACCAGCATGACCAGTATGATTAGGCTCTTCAATTAGTTAAAGTAAGCTGGTTGACCACCATGACCAGCATGACCAGTATAATTAGGCTCTTCAATTAGTTAAAGCAAGCTGGTTGACCAACATGACCAGCATGGCCACGCTGGTTGACCAGCATGACACGGATGACTAAGCTAGTCAACCAGTTTGAGCAAGCTGGTTGACCAGCATGACCAGTATGATTAGGCTCTTCAATTAGTTCAAGCAAGCTGGTTAACCACCATGACCAATATATGACCAGTATGACTAGGCTCTTCAATTAGTTCAAGCAAGCTGGTTGACCAACATGACCAGCATGGCCACGCTGATTGACCAGCATGACACGGATGACTAAGCTAGTCAACCAGTTCAAGCAAGCTGGTTGACCAACATGACCAGCATGACCAGTATGACTAGGCTCTTCAATTAGTTCAAGTAATCTGGTTGACAAGGTTTGATGTGTCCTGCTTACCACAGAGAGGCTATCTGAGCCACTGTAGCCTTCCTGTCAGCTCTGACCATTCTCTGTGGATCTCTCTCATCAACAAGATGTTTCGGTCTGCAGAACTGCAGAACTTCTTACTGGACATGTTTGTTTTATTGCACCGTTCTGAGTAGCTCTAGAGACTGCTGTGCTGAAAGTTCCTGGAGATCAGCAGTTCTAGAAATGTTTCAAACCAGCATTTTTGACACCCTCAAACATGCCACGCTCAAAATCAGTGAGATCACATTTTTATCCCAATTCTGCTGGTTGATGTGAATAGTACCTGAAGCTGATTGGCTGATTAGATACATGCATGATTGCTCTTGATAAAGCATCTCAGTAGATCCTTAAAAAATAACTGACAAAAAAAGCAAGTGAACCCTTCAGAGTTACCTGGATTTCTGCACTGATAACTAATGAAATTGGTTCTAATTGTTGTGTAAGTCACAATTACAGACACATTTACATTTACAGCATTTAGCAGATGCTCTTCTCCAGAGCGGCTTACAAAAGTGCTTCACTGTTTACTCAAGAAGAACCTCAGCTAGTTTAAATAGACTAAAATACCAAGATCCTCTAATCTTAGAGTCAATATGGATACCATAATACTCTACTCTTCGCCCAAGTCCTCTTTTAGAAGAGGAGGGTCTTCAGTCTGGGTTTGAGGACAACGAGCGTTGGACTCTGCTGTTCAGACACCCAGGGGAAGTTCGTTCCACCACTTCGGTGCTGGACGCTCGTCTTCTGTGGATCTTAAAGGATGGCGGGTCGAGCCGAGCCGTACTTGAAGCTGGAAGGACTCACACTAAACAATGTTCATATCTTTTATTGTACATTAAAACAGTATTATGTAAGATTTTGTCCTGACTTTATAGTCAGGAAGTGTAATTTGCACTTCTAGGCTCCCCGAAAAGAAACACATATCACATACAGATGCATTATTGGACAAGCTGAGAGATACAGAACCCTCACTGAAAGTGACAGCAGCATGTAGTCCTGCCTGCTTATCCAGAGTAGCAGCGTTCTGAGCCCGGAGTGGCAACAACAGAGACACCGTTCTCCTTATTGCAGTCAGGGGAGAGTGAACATGGCTGTGAAGCTGCTGTTTTAAGGTTAAACTGCTGTGCAGGTTTTATTCTTTTGGCATCTGAATGTCCCAGTCTGCTCCCTCCTTTGCTCCCGAGTTGCTGCACATTTTAGCATGGCATGTGCGCAACACGTGAGCAACAACCACATGCATGTGTTTGCCATAAAATGAACTCAGTCTCAGCATTGTCTCTGGATACACACAAACACACAGAGACACACACACACAGGCCTCAGAATAACCCAGGCATACTTCTCTCCTCAGCGTTTTGTAGCTGCAGTCTGAGCTCAGATGATTTTCTGCTCCAGTTGGAAGCAGCTGTGGCCGTCACAAGGCTGGGTGCCACAGCCCTCCCACGCTCTTCCACATCTCACCAAGAGGAGAATTCTCCATGCTTAGAACACACAACTACCCGCCACTCACACACACTCACACACACACACACATTGCTGACTGACACTTCTACATCATGAATCATTTTTCAATCAAATAATTATTCAATCAAAAAAGCTTAAAAATCGAGATAAAAAAGATACATATTTAAAATAGTCTAATAATACATAATATTTAATTATTAAAATAAATGTCATGTGGCTGCACATAAATGAAATGTGTGTAGAAACATGACGCCTTTACTTTTTATTGATGTAAATACATCAATTTATTCAGTATCTGAGCCGATATTGGTATGCTGATATCTATATTTGGTGTGTATATTTCTGCCGATGCTGATTCATAAATATGTATTAATGAAATGCACTGTATTTAGCACTGCAGGGGAATATAACATATTGAATAGAGGGTTACAAATGCTGTTAACCTGACATAGTGCATATTTGTAGTTGTCTAGCATCCAAAAACATTAAAAAACATGACTTAATTTAAATCATCTTATAATATTAAGGTTATATCTTCATACATTTGTCAGTTTTATCCCTTTTTCTCCCAGTTTGGTACTCCCAATCCACCTATTTTTGATGACAGTGATGAGAGGAGAGAGTGGCATCTACCCACCTAGAGAGAGAGCACAGCAATTGTGCTCTCTCAGACTCTGGCTGCTGATGGCAAAGTGGGATGGCTTGGGATTTGAACTCACGACCCCTGGGTCATAATGTTAGACCACAGAGCCACTCTGAGCACCAGAATATCAATGATTTCTGTTTAAATCAATTATTTGCTAATACTGATATGACACAGTGGTATTCAAATGTTTGGACACCCCTGTTTAGAGGAAAGTATGTGTAAATAAATCCTCTCCTCCTTTAATTGGGCCTTTTTGCCACAAACATAGTGTATTTGTTGTTTTTCTCACTGATAAATAGAATAGAAGAAGAAATACAATTCCTTATACAGAAATATGCTGTTTATACTTACTCACATGAAGGAACAGTTGAATAACAGTAATAATAATTGAATCATCATCTTCTGCACATCACCGCAGGCCCTTGCACACAGATAAGGGGTCGACAGACCGGAAAATGATTTAAATATTCATAGATTTAAAATATTCAATGATTTAAATATTTCATAAGGCATCCCTCCCTCCATTTGCGCACTCCCCTGCCCCCAGCGTCTCCATCCGGCCAATCCAAATGGCAGGAGATGCTAGGAGGGAACAGCTAACTAAAACATTCCTGAAAGACAGGATTAAACAGTGCCAAACTTAACCCTGATCCCTGCAAACATCAGCCTTACACCTCAGCCCATCTCCACATTTTCAAGGCCAAATAAACCCCGGGGTTTGGGTTTTCTGTTCTGGCTTGTTTCGGCTAGTGTAACATGACCCTCTGAAGCAACCTGAGGTCATCATATCCAATGCCAAATGTCTACCTTTGGAATGAGTTTGCATATGTGATCCAGGACCAATCATCCAACATCAGTACCTGACTTGAATGCTCATGTAACTGGCTGCAATCAAATCCTCACAGTAGTGTTTCAAGATCTAGAGCAGAAAAATGGACAAAGTCCCTGCTGATACCCTTGATTTTAGAAAGAATGTAGAAACAAACTTCTGGACTTATAGTGTACATAAAAACATTAATGGTTTCTGAAAACACTGATTAGGTGAATTTCTTATTAATTATCATAGTTCCGACTTGGAATTTATGGAATAAATAACATGATAATTTTATTTATATTTATTTGATACATATTTGATAAATAATTAATAATAATTACAAAATCTCTCTATATATTAAACAATGAAATATAGTTAAAGTTAAGAATGACTTGAGTAAATTTATTAAGAGTATATGAGGGAATTAAAGTGATATTTAATTAATTTAAATGTTTAAAATAATTGATCAGAAGTTAAATAATTAAATGTAATATAATGTTAAATAATTCAATTCAATTACAAAATAAATACTTAAAACAATAAATAAATACATAAATATAATATTTATAAAATATTACATGCTACAGATAAATCGGGATGATCGGGAGTTAAATAAACACTCCAGAATTTGCAGTTTCTGGCAATTATTTGATGATTAATTCAATAAAGGGTTAAAAAATAGTACAAAAAAAGCAGGTCAGACAAGCTGGGTTATTCATAGTGAGGAATGGAAGCCTGGAAGTTTAAAGGGTTAAAAAAGGGTTACACAGGTATATGATGACCGACATGCACTCAGATACACAAACACACACCTGAAATTTAAACAACACACTTACCTATCCTCAGGTGAACTTTAATCAGGCAATAAAAGCACTTCTGACACCAACTTTAATTGAATATTTTGCAGGATTTGCATATTATAATACTTTATTTATTTTTTTATATAATGCGATAACAAGGTCATATGATATCATCATCTACATATTCAGTACGTCCTATTCAGTAATTCTGTAACTCCTAGAGACATTCCATTTCATCAACTTATCATCTGGTCATGATAAATAAATCAATGCTGTCATTCAATCTGGAAAAATACGTATTTTTAACCAAATAAAAATGCATGGTTTAACCCAAACTAGGGAGAGAACAGACAGGAGAGTGCAGGTGCGTACAGTGCATGCATGTGAGTGTGTAATATTTGCATTTGAATATTTGAGTATATAAATAGTTGTATCTTTGGACAGAGAAGCTTCTCTTTTACAGTAGCTTATAAAAACATGCCAGGCTAAAATTCCCCAGAAAGTTCAA
Organism: Salminus brasiliensis; assembly: GCF_030463535.1. Lineage (NCBI taxonomy): Eukaryota > Metazoa > Chordata > Actinopteri > Characiformes > Bryconidae > Salminus > Salminus brasiliensis. The sequence goes on along the minus strand of NC_132896.1, from coordinate 32,544,443 downwards.
AAACACACACGTCTTGAAAATGGAGCCGTCAGTCCTGAGGTATGCTGGCATGTCGCTGCTGGAGTGAGATTTCATGGTTCATGGTGTCAGGGGTTCACGCCAGGCCCTTTCCGTTAACAACGCTTCAGTGGCTGCAACTGTGTGGAAGAGTGTGAATTTGTGAATGCGAGTGAGCAACTGTGTGAGTATTGCATCTAGTATAGGTCACATTTCTGTGTATGGCACATCCTCCAGGAGCCGAACGCAAAGAAAACTGAATACTAAAGGTGCTACAAAAGGTTTCTTCAGCGATGCCACAGAAATACCATTCTGGGTTCCATAAAGAACCATTTTTGGAATAGAGGCGTAAGAGTGAAGAACCTTTAAAGCCTCTGGGAGCCTAAAAAACAATTGAGATTCGACTGGGGAGCAGCTGCCCTGCATGCCCTGCCACCCCTCATGTCCCACGCCAGACAAGAGGCCCATATATAGACGGCCCAGCACCATAGCGGGGGAGATCCGCTGCCTAGAAGTGACAGGCACCGGATGTGAGGGATGGTGGGGTGCGAAGGGCAGCCACTCCCCCTATCCACGCTCGAGCTTATATATATATATATATATATATATATATATATATATATATATATATATATATATATATGGGCTGGTAACACTGAGGATATCAGAACCTCACAACAGTGCAGTTCTGAGTAAGAAGCTAAAAAAACAGTGGCCAGTGATCTGGGGCTGTCAGTCATGTATGTTAATTAGAATATTAAGACCACGCCCCCAGAATGTTCTCAGAGAGGTGTGAAGAGTGTATTGTGTGTATTTAGTGCTTATCGTATTTTATTATATTGAAACGTTGCTGAACGCTTTACTGAACAGAACATCCAAGTTTAGTATTTTATATATATATATATATATATATATATATATATATATATATATAATACATATATACATATATATCTCTAAACACACCTGATCCAACCAGTCACCAGTCAATTACCAGACAAGGTGAATGTGCTTGAGCAGAGCACCTACCACACTTTGCTGGAGATCGGCTCTCTAACTGGACTGGAGCTGTGCACCCCTGGCCTATAGAATCATTTTGCTACCAAAAGAATCTTAAAAGTGATGGTTCTTTACCACTTTGCAGGTTCCTCACATTCACAGCTCCTTTACAAAAACAAAAGAAGAGGTTCTTCTACAGTATCACTCAAAGAACCCTTCACAGCACCTTTATTTTTAAGAGGGAATGTGTCCTAGCAGGGAGGTCACTGCCAAAACAATAAACTGTTAGATTTTTGATGCATGGCAACAACCAAAACGATGGCTCAGCTGTGTCCCAGCATCTAGCGTGAGTGCATGTGTTTACTGTCATTTAGATGGGGTTGGGGTATTGGTATATTGGTGGCTCAGCCGGGACAGTTAATTATGAAGAGCATGTGTTGAGGCTAGGGATTATTACCGGGGTGCAGGATTAGGTGGTGTATAGGGGCATAGTGCAAGCCTTTAGAAGAGTTTTAGAAGAGTCCAAGTTTACATTTTAGTTGGAGTTTGTGTCAAGTGCTATGTTCCCGTCCCTCGGTTGTGCCCAGTGTGTGGTCTACAGCCCTCTGAGGTGTGGAGAATTCAGTGTGTAGTGAGGAGTGATAATGCTGAGGCCTTGTAATTTGATCCCTGTGCTGATCTGCTTGTTCAAAGAGTGAGTAAGCCTTTTTGCTCCAGGCTGAGCTGTAGGTTTCAGAATGTGGAGAGAGCAGATGCTTTTCATGTATGTATGTATGTGTGTGTATATGCGTGTGTGTGTGTCACTCCGTGTTGTCCATGATAGGAGTGTTGTAGCTATTGAAGAGAGGCTGCATGAAGAGGCCAACAGTTCCAGCAACACACACCAACACAAAGATCCACAGGAAGAGCCGGTCTATTACCATGGCCACGTATTTCCAGTCCTCAATGATCTGCAAAAGAGAGGCAGTGTTACAACTTCGGGATGTATGCACCGATCAGCCATAACATTAACACCACCTGCCTAAAATAGAGTAACATTGGTCCCTATTGTGCCGTCACAACAGATCTGACCGGACTCCACAAGACCTCTGAAGGTGTTTTGTGGTATCTGGCCCCAAGACTGACATTAGCAGCAGATCCTTTAAGTCCTGTAAGTTATGTAGTGGGACCTCCATGGATTGCATCAAAGAGCCTTGGGTGCCCATGATGATCCTGTTGACGGTTCACTGGTTGACCTTTCTTAGTAGGTACTGACCACTGCATAACGAGGACACCCCACAAGAATTTCCTGATGTTTAGTAGATGTTCTGACCCAGTCGTTTAGCCATCGCAATTTAACCCCTGTCAAAGTGTCTCAGTTCTGTACACTGTAATTTTTTTCTTTCTTTTTTTTAATTGTATTGTATACAAAACTCTGTAAATGTACAGATATTATCTGTAAACTAACAAGCCAGCTTAAGTAGTATGCCAATAATTACACATTGCATTTTTTATTTTTTATAGAAATATTACTAAATTATTTATACAGTAAAGTGTTTTCTTAAAGTACAAAGTGTATGTAAAATTACATTAATTATCTGTAATTGAACATGTGGGGAGTTATATAATGCTGTATGTCCATACTAACAATTAACAATTTTTTTTTCTTAGTAATTAGTCACATGTCTTGCTGCAATGGTGCCAAATAAAAACGCACAATTCAAAAGTCAAACATCCTAATTCAAATTCAGATAAGAAACAAGACATTTACAGAAAATTTAGTAGAAAAACACCATTAATTATAATCATATGTGAATTATAACAGACATATATAAAATCCCAGCCAGTACATAGTCACACTTAACAACACAGAACCTGGTAACCTGCTTTTGCAGCCTTCAGCACTGAGGTCAGCTTATGCTTTACCATGTTTTCTGCTTTTAACACATCACCTTCAAAAACTGACTGTTCACTCGCTGCCTAATATATCCCACCCCTTTTCCCTGTCTGTGGTATTAATGTTATGGCTGATAAGTGTATACTATATGTAGTTAATCATACTAAAGTTTTATATAAGACTTAATACTACTATAAATTCCTCAATACTGGGGGGGGGGGTACTGTATGTAGTTAGTACAGTGAGGAATGGAGGACTAATGGCAGTAGTTCCCAACCTTGATCCCGGCGCATCAGTAGGGTCTGGAAATCTCTGAATAGGATTTAAGGGGTTAGCAATACTTAGATTTAAATATCCCCATAAAGGGAGGCTTTTTAGTACCTTTACCTAATTGTACCATATACCATTACCTATACCTATAAATATGACATTGCATCCATTCACTGCAATTCATTCTGCAATAAAAAAGCCTTAATTAGGTGAAGTTTGTGATGTTACATTAATGCAGCAAAAATGGCAAAGTTATTATTGTGATGATATGTACAAGCATGTGATCAAAAACTTAGTGCCATGTAAATCATCTTCAATATATGTATTATTTAACCACAACCTAGTTGTACCTTTGAGTTTACATTCACACTGTTTGAATGTTCTAACGGGGGATCTACCAAAGCAATGTTGGTTATTTAAATATTTTACCCATCCATCTTCAAAAAGGTTTTGAGAAATCTCCATCCTGGGTCTCAATGTCTGAAACCTAAAAATGCTATTTTTTACATTTTCGGAAGTATGCATGGACATGTAGACAAGTAAGGAATGTCTGGATCTTCTTTCCATTGTTTAGTCTTTCAGCAATCAGCAATCAAGTGTTCGTGCTCTGCAACTCCTGAACTCGACATCTGCAATGCAGTCCTCTATAATATTTACAAAGTCAGACTGCTTGTGCCTCAATGAATAATTAAGCATGCAGACGCTTGGTGACAACTCTGCTTATCTTCTAAAGCTAGTTATTTAAGGCAGATTAGAAACAGCACAATATGACCGAATCCACAAATAATTCAGTACTCACTCCTTCGTCATCATCCTCGCTCTTCATCTTGTCAGCAATGTATCTTACGCCCTCCATGGCCTCCTCCACGTCCACCGAACACTTGACCGCCAGTCGCTTGCGGAGCTCTGAGTTCTCTGGCAGGTCAGTGGTCCTCCAGCCCATGTGCTTGGCAGAGTCCTCGTTCACAAAGAATGTGGAGTCGGAAGCGTCCTGATCTCCTTTAGCGGGCATCTCCGAGAACGACCGCTGCTGGTGCTTACGGCGGAACTTCTCCCGCATATTGGACGTTCCTGGCCTTCGCATGAACAAGAAGGTGGGCAAGCGGTGCAGGAAGAAGTCCTTGACCCAAGGGGGCATGGTGTGTGTGCTTGGAGAACGGTGGTGGACGTTCAGGACGCAAACACTGGTGACAATGGAAAAGGTCACCAGGACCATGGTGAACATCAGGTACTTGCCAATGAGGGGAACAGCCAAGGAGGTTGGCGGCACAATCTTGGAGATGAGCAGAAGGAAGACAGTGAGGGCCAGAAGAACTGAGATACACAGGGTCATCTTCTCACCGCAGTCAGAAGGCAGGTAGAAGACCAGGATGGCCAGAGATGTGATGAGAACGCATGGGATGATGAGGTTGATGGTGTAGAACAGGGGCTTGCGCCTTATAATGAAGTCGTATGTGATGTCCAGGTACGTTTCGTCATTGGGGTCTTCGTTCTTGCGGCCAGGCAGGGAGATGATGTCCCACTCGCCGCTTGGCTTAAAGTCGTCCCGGCTGGCAAAGTCTGACAACAAGATCATATCGATCTCAGTGTGGTCGTAAGTCCACGAGCGGAACTTGAGCGTGCAGTTCTGCTGGTCGAAAGGGAAGTCCCGCACTTCAATTTTACAGGCACTCTTGTAGATGGCTGGTGGCAACCAGGCAACCTCGCCATTGCTGGACACAACAGCATTGGAGTAGAAAGACACCTCGTATGTCCCGTCAGCACTGAAAGCCAGAACCACAGTTTAGAGGTGAAGTATAATAGAGAAGCCACAGTATAACCACTCATCCACTGATTTTACACACTACCACTAGATGAGGAATTGAGGAATGTAAATTCTATAAATATGTTAATTAGAAATGACCCAACCCTACACCTGTTCACGTCTGTCCCCTGGTGAACTGGTAAAGTAACCTTTTATAATTGGTTGAGAAGCAACATGAGGAAGATACTGCTGAACACTGCTGGACTGGGAGCCAACAGTTTGCAGACTGGTGGAAGAGCATGTTTAGGTGCCCCCAATCACCCTTGATCTCACTCATCGGGACTACACCTACATTTACAGTATTTAGCTGACGCTCTTATCCAGAGCAACTTACAAGGTTACTAGTATTACAGAGGTGGACCAATGCAGTTTTAGGAGTCTTGCCCAAGGACTCTTATTGGTGCAGTGCAGCATAGTCACCCAGACTGGAAATCGAACCCCAGTAGCCACATGGTGTGGTAGCTTAGTGGCAGGTAGTGGCATCATCTGTTGCGCCACACCAACAAGGGACTACCTGCTATCACACCTGAAACGCAACCATGCTACCACCCCCTAAAATGCATTCATTTAAGTGTGACCCTGGGTTTCAACAAGCGATATTGCGACTGTGTCCGCCGTGCTGACGCTGTATTTCATGAATCACTTTTTAGTCACCTGTCCTTTGGTTCGCTGGACAGCTAATAGCTAATACGCTAGCTAGCACCTTGCTAAGCGATTCTGTAAGTAACGTGACTGTGTTTAGATACGTGTTAGACCCATTATTAAACAGGCAGTGATGCTAAATGGACCAACTTGCTACTGTCACACTGTAGCTAGTGAACTACATTTCCCACAATGCCACGCAATTCCCAAGCTGCCTTCACACCTGAGTAAAAACGCACCTGAGCTTAGGTTTCAGCCGGCGTGGTCCTTCTGGATGCTAGCATTGCTGCATCTCTGCCTGTGTAGGACTGTATAGGATTCTCCTCCAAGCATGTTAAGCTGTTCAATGGCTTTGCATTAGTTGCAGTTGGAAAAGTCATTTGGGGTCATGTGCGCTATGGGTGAAGACCTAAATAGTAAAAACTGCTGGGATCAACCGGCCAGAATCTGGTCAACAGCGGACCTCATAAGCATCTGCTTCACTGTTAGCCAGCTATCTGATTCATCAGATTCTCCTCACCCCCTCTAAAATAAATAAAAGAGACACTGAAGCCCTTGTGGAAGACTGTGAGTGTGTTCCTGCTCATCCCACTGCACTAATGTAACCCTAATCTCTGTGGAAACCCCTGAGTGTCCCAAACACACTCTCCTTCAGGAAGGTCAGATCACACGCTGCCACTGCACAGGGGCTCTGCTTTATCTCACATGATGTTCCAAAGCAGTTCGGAAAATGTGTCTGGGCACAAACACTTGAGGGTGCTTTCTCCGACAGTCTTCAGGTCTACTCTTCTGCTGAGTCACACTTACTGTGGTGATTTTCACTCAGTCTTCATCATTAACACCCCCACATCGACTTTCTGTGCACACTATACTGCTGTAAGGGTAACTGTGATCTGTGATCCACCAGTAATAGATTTCTATTCGATATTTTATTTGATATTTATTATATGAAGACCATTATCCAACCTCTGAAACGAACAGAATACACACAGCAGTGCAGACTCAAACCTGTTGATACTTTGATACAGAATGTGAAGTGAATATGAACTCACTGTCCACACAGCCATTAAATTAGATAAGTTTGTGGACACCCCTTCTAATAAACGCATCAAGCTACTTTATTAAGTTGCACCCATTGCTGTCACAGATGTGCAAATGCACACACACACATAGCTTGTCTAGTCCCTGTAGAGAAGTGTAGCCAATAGAATAGGACTCTCTGGAGCAGATGTGCATGAACCTCCTGGCACTATGCTGCCTAATGCCAGCGGTGGGCTAGATGAGCGGTGGGCATTGGGCTGTGGAGCAGTGGAGGAACTGTGTTCTCTGGAATGATGGAAGGATGGTGGAGCTCCATGCAATGCTTTTAGGATAAGTTGAGGAGTTGGGGATGATGAGGGTGGAGATCATCCAACATCCTGATCTCATTAACACTCCTCACAGCAATGCTCCTTCAAAATCTAGTAGAAAGGCTTCTTCTCTGGACAGTAGAGACAGTTACTCCAACAAAAGCAGGAGAAACTCTCAACGAACGAGCAGGCATCCCAATACTTTTTTCGATCTATAAAGTGCACCCTAATGGCTTATATTTATTTATACACTAGATCTTGTCACTACAGAATTGCATATAATGCAATAACATGCTCATACTTACTTATTGTAGAGGACAATGTCCGGCAGCCATATGTGCCGGGACGGAAGGCGAACTTTTCGGACTCCTTCATACTCTTCTGGATCCCACATCAATCGGTAGTCGTTCCACACCTGCAACGCAAGGCAGACTCACAGCATTTCTCCTTTTCAGCATCTCTACACACTTCAACACAGTCACATCCAAGATGTGGCACACTTACACACTCCAGGGCATGCAGGTCTTACCTGAGTGAGCCAGCAGTTAGTGGTCATAATCTGCTCCCTCTCATTCTGAAAGCAAACACCTGTCATTATGTGGTTATATGGATATGCAAAAGTGAGCTCTTAGCATGAAACCTAATAAAACTAGGAAAAGCTAATGTGCTAATGTGGCTAACAACGCTGACACGTCACTGAAATATGGTAGTTAATGTGGCTAACGCAGCGGATGGAAACCTTCGCTTGAATGACCCTTCTGCATAACTGAGTTAGCCATTATGTTAGCAATTATTATTTGTTTATTTATTTATTTTACTGTGGTTGTTTACTGACAGACCTGTGACCCAGCTGTTGTGTGTGTGTGTCTGTGTGTGTGTGTGTTTGTGTGTGTGTGTGTGACTCACCACACTGATGAGCTGAGCGAGAGACACTTGGATGGCAATGGTCACCTGCTGGCTCTTGTTCACAGCTGGTCGTATTAGCTTGTTGTAGCGCTCAGGAGAAAGCAGGTAATTGATTAACCGCTCCTCTACTTCTGCACACAACACGGCTAAAACACACACACACACACACACACACACACACACACATGGAAACTGTAAGCAAGGGATACCAAGGGATGTCCATAATGCATGTGTAAAGGGTGCCTTAAGGCTATGCTACTCTACACTAAAATGTATGCTATTCTTTATTACAGTGTTTTAATTTATTCGTATTTTTTGATACTATTAAAGATAGAAATTATATTATACAACATTTTAAAAGATAAAACTTAATAAAAAAAAGTAATACAGGGAGAATGGAGCACAATTTAATAATAATCATAAGCATAATTAGTGGGGCTTAGTGTAACAGACTAAGTCTGTTAAATCAATGCATTAAAAAGTTTCTTGAATATACTGGATACAGTAGAATATGAACTCCTGTCCATCTTGTTCTGACTGGGTGGGTTACACTGTGTTAAATTTACCCTCCTGTTTGGAGGCTATACTTTAGACTGGCTAGCTCTGGCCACTCTGCCAGGTCCAGCCAAAAAAAGCCAGATTTTAATGTAGATAGAAGTAAATTCTGTGACTTCCACACACAACCCAGCCATAAAATCCCCAAAAAACTATTACAATTCAATAGTTCTGTTATTTAGAACCTCAATAAGTAGAGAAAAACAGGCTTAAATGGTTCTTTGCCTGGAATAAGTGAGATGGAAAACCTCCTGTATATGGTTCTTTAAAGGAAAAGAGGTTTGTTTTCATCCAATATTGTCCAACACCTTCCCAATATTGTCTGTTATTATTATAGTCAATTCCCACCCACTAGGTAGGCGTCCTCCTTTCACACAATGCCACCAAGACACCTTTCAAGCTGCTGCTAATGCAAGATCACATCACTGGACAGCTCTATACGCTTGGAGGAGAACACTAATCGCCAGTACTGTATTGGCTAGCATTACACAGAGTGGAAGGCCAGTTACACTGGACACCTGTTCCACTGTTGTTACCCGTCAAAGAACCCCTAAACAGTACTGTATAGAACCCGTTTTTCGAAGAGTCTAGCGCTTTGCAATAATTAGTGTGATACGCAGACAGCAGAGCCGAATATGGTCTAATAGGGCCGTTATAATGCCTTCTGACAAGAAGCGTGAGCAGTCTGCTGGTGTTGCTGTGTCTCTGTGTGTCTACAGGACAGCGAGTCAGAATGGATTATGTCCCCCACAGTCACTGCGAGGACACAGCAAGTGGAGACAACAAGATTGGAACTGACAGGCTGAGAACTCGTGCTGCAACCACAGCCTTCAACACCCGACCATGCTCAGAACCAGCAGAGAGAAATGAGCATTACCCCTGTGGAACAGTGGATGGAGTTACACAAGAGCATTAATGAGTCAGTCCTGAGCAGTCTGAGGTTAAGTGCCATGTTTTAGCAAGAAATGGAGAAAGAAGGATGCCCTGATCCGGGATCAGATGAAGAACCTTGTGGTGCACGCTCAGAGCCATGCTGTCCTTCTAGGTCTGGTAACATGAGAGTCTGCCAATCGGAGAAGTCTATCTGTAGAACTACATCACTCGGCTCTAAGTGTAGAACATGTTAACTGCAGCGCATCTGCAGATCTGCAGACAAGACCATGCGTGCCCACCCTGATGGACCTACACACCTCCAGAACCAGGAGTGTGGAGGCATTTCAGGAAGCATTAACTTGTATTCTCCCTCTCTCTCTCTCTCTCTCTCTCTCTCTCTCTCTCTCTCTTTCTCTCTCTGTGGGCCATTGAGAGATTAACAACTAAAACCCAAAGGGACCAACACTTCTGGCAAATTGGTAGCTAAGCTACTGCCTGCAATAGTGTAGCTCTAGCCTCCATACAGAATCAGGACAAGTAACCAAGGCCTGTCCGACAGGGCACCCTAGTGGGAAATTAGCAGTGATTGATGCTTCAAAGGCCACAACTGCTACATTGGAGAAGAAAATTGAGAGAAAATAGAAAGAGAACTAAAGAGTACAAAGTTTGCTAAACAATCTAAAACTATATGAACTAGAGATGCACTGATCAAGTGGTCAGTGGTCAATCAGCCTCTTGTAAGCAATTCTGCGCCGGTCACATTTACACTTAAATGTAATGAGGTGACTAGCAGGTTTAATTCTACCCACTAAGTCAGTGTTAATAGTAGCAACTTTAGCGAGTTTAGCTTTTTAAAATCACAGATTTCTTAGAAAGAAAGAAAATTGGCCAAAATCAAAAATGGCCAGTCATGTTTATAAAAAACTGGAAAATGGAATCAGCCAAACAAATGTTAATCTTAATGCATCTCTAATATGAACATGCAATATTTTGTTATTTACTGTTTTAATTATTTACTGTTTTAATACTTAATTATTTACTGTTAAAACAGTGCATTATTACAGACCAAAAATACATTGTAAATATCTGAGGAAATGATAAAGCCTTTTCATTTGTGGGCCATTAAAAACAGCCACAAACCCACACCAGCAGTACCTCACGAATGCAAGTGTAGCCACAACTTTCAAAACCAGAGATGAAATAAGCTGTAGTTTATGGCCAGAAAATACACTGGACAGCCCAGGCTCTGTAATTCATCCAGAGACTGATTATCTTGTGTACCTACTTTAAATACTCATGTTTAAAGGGTTTACCTGTTCGATTAGTCTTTAAGAAATGCCTAAAATAGGCGTGAGGTCTAAGGTCTACGTGACAGGGCGTTGTAACGGGAAATTAGCGATGATTGACAACTAACCCAAAGATGATGCTTCAAAGGCCACGACTGCTACACTAGAGAAGAAATCTGAGAACTAGAGAGTACCTGTTCGATTGGTCCTTAAGAAAATGCCTTGAATATTGATGGGTTTTATGTTTCAGGCCATGTAAAGTCTTCCTTCCTAAACAGCAGATCTGCTTTTTTGCATTGTCTAAAGAGGCTGAACACATGTTGATGTGGCCTATGGGAAATCTCCCTGTCTAATGCCAAGCTTCGTAACCCTCTTTGTCATCAATCTCATGGCCTTTTGCTCATCAGTCACTTTTGAGCCAGAATGGTTTTGAAGCACCGACACAAACACACATGGGGTCACAGCCGGCCGTCTGCTTCAGGCCGTGTCGCTTCAGGTCCTGTAAGTTAGATCAGATCACTCCCTTCTGCCAAAAATGACTAAGCAAGCCCACTCATCACGGACTGATCCTCTCCAAGAAGTAAGAAAGGCTCTCTTAATAGAGATGCAAATCTTACGATTTCGAGATTCCCTGCTATCACCACAAGACCTGCACGAATACGACTCCTTGGGTAGGACTCCTAACATTCTCTGATCTGTGTAACAGGACTCAAACGTAAGCCACCCTGGATAAGAGCATCAGACAAATGCTGTAAACGGATGATGGAGCTCCATCCAATACTATTGGGGAATTGGGAGTGAGATAGGGTGGTGACCTCACCACCAACGTCTCTACTGTCCAGTTGTGTGTGTGTCTAGTTGTGTGTGTCTCTTTTCAGTCTCTACTGAAAAGGCTTTCTACTAGATATTGGAGGAGCTTGCTGTGAGGATTTGATAGCATTCAACAAAGGATGTTGGATGATGATCCTCACCACATCCCCAACTCATCCCAAAAGCATTGCATGGAGCTCCACCATCCATCATTCCAGAGAACACAGTTCTTCCACTGCTCCACAGCTCAATGCTGGGGCGGAGCTTTATACCCCTCTAGCCCACACCTGGCATTAGGCACCACATTTATCTGCTCCAGGGAGTCCTAGTCTATTGGTAATACCCCTCTACAGGGATTTCAAAACAAACAACGAATGAGCAGGTGTCCCGATACTTTTGTCCATATATATAGTGTATCTAGCAGGCGCTGTACCGATACTTGCATGTTAACTGGTAAATTCATTAAAACCGATACTGTGTTTTGAGAATCGATACACTACTGCACTTTTAAACATAAAACCGTGATACTCTGATATATCGATATTTTCGCAGACCCCTACTGTAGATGTGCCTGATATGCCATCTCTACTTATAGCACTTAATTCTAATGAAATAAGGCACACAATGGAGGAAAGTCGCGTATAATGTTCAGAGCGGTTGTATAATTTGCCGCAGAACGGACACAGGCGCAGGCCTGTCAGATAAGACTATTTGTGCCGAGTGCTCTGTCTCTACAGAGATGACTAATTTCCATAGAAAAGCCTGAAGCTTCACCAAAATCCTCAACTTGCCCAGACAAGCCCCATGTCCTGCCCGAGGGGCCTTCACAAAATCTCCCAGCACACACACACACACATATTTAATGACATGCAGATTCGCACACAACAACTATGGCTGGAAAAGCAACACACAAACACACACACACACTTATACACACACAGTCAGCTCGAGCTTGGAGACAACAGAACACACACACTCACAGTTGCATGCACAGAGCTGTTCCACCCGGATGCACTTCAACTCTGTGAATAATTCAGCTGCACTAAAATAAAACCTGCCTCATCGCACAGACAGTGCTCACACACACACATACACACACACACATACACACACACACACACACACACAAACAGTCTCCACAAAGTAGAACTCTGAGGACAGTTCAGGAAGGATACAAAATGGTAGTAGAACCCTTGTGACGTTACAGTCCACTATTTGGACTGTGGAAGACATCCAGGTCCATCCATGAGGAAGGAACTGCGACATGGAAATGACCAGAGGACCTTCTGCTGCTTGACTGGACAGTGTCCAGCGCCTATATGCTGTCTGTGTGACTGTGTTATGTATGTATGTATGTATGTCTTTAGTGGCACAAATGTCCACCAACTAAATTATTAAGAGCCTGTCCATCTTACACACAGATATATCCACTATATGGACAAAAGTATTGGGACATCTGCTCATTGATTGTTGTTCTTCCTGAAATCAAGGGTATTAAAAAGAGCTGATCCTGCTGTAGTTGGAGCGACTGTCTCTACTGTCCGGGGAGGAAGATGTTCACCACCCCCCACCTCCCAAACTCATCCCAAAGGTAATGGATGGAGCGCCACCATTCATCATTCCAGAGAACACAGTTCTTCCACTGCTTCACAGCTCAATGCTGAGGGGCTTTAGACCCCTCTATAAGCCCATGCCTGGAATTAGGCAGCATGTTTATCTGCTCTTGCAGAGAGTCCTATTCTATTGGCAATACTTCTTCTCTACAGGGACTAGACAAGCTGTGTGTGCGCATTTGCACATCTGGACCAGCAATTGGTGCAACTTAAAGTAGCTGAATGCTAAGGATGCTCTTCTATGAGTTGGGGTGAGGGGTGAGTTGAGGTGGTGATCATCCAACATCCTGACCGCACCAACGCTCTTGTTGCTGAATACAATCAAATCCTCACAGCAGTGCTTCTCCAAAATGTCCAGAATATCTTCCCTGGACGGTAACTGCTACTCACTGAGAAAAAAAGTGATAGGTATAGTACAATGCAGAGTATAGAGTAATGGCACCAGCACATATCTACAGCCGCCAGAGAAACGCTGGAGTACCCAACACTCATTCAGGTACCATTGCAAGTCATGTGACCAGTCACATGTGAGCAGTCAGCCAACAGCATGAGAATATTAGCACCCGCAGCCTCGAGGGGAGCGGAGTCCTCCTCATTACGCGAGCTAAGCCTGGGATTATTACTTAGCAGACCTTCAACCTTTATTCTAGTTGATTAGATGGTTGGACCATCTACCATCTTCAGAGGCATCACCAGCAGTCAGCCCTGCTTACGTAAGCCCTAAAAAGCCTCAAGAGAGTTCTGCACTACCCTTCACCCCACACAGCGAAAAACAGCAAGCAGCCAGCCTGCCGAGCCCAAATGCTCTGCTGAGATGGGAGCTGTGATGGGACTTATTTTAGGAGATCACATGATTTAGATTACATGCTAAATTATTGATCAGCTCGAGTAAATGACTGAATGATTGACAGCGTCTCAGTAATGGAGCTGTCTGCTCTCCTCGGAGGAAGCACTATTTGTATCGATTTCTGAGAGATGTTTAATAACCAGTGTATTTGAGTAAAGGCCTCTTTTTGAAAGCCCATATGAGTGCCGAATTAGAGTGAATTACATCTCATTAATTGGGGATGAATTCAGAGTCTGTAATATAGCTACATTATATGGACAAAAGTATTGGGACACCTGTTTATTGACTGATATTTTCCAAAATCAAGGATGTTAAAAAAAAAGAGCTGATCCTGCTTTTGTTGGAGTAGCTGTCCTGACTGTCCTGGGATGAAGACTTTCTACTAGATTTTAGAAGAGCATTGCTGTGAGAATTTGATTGAATTCAGCGATAGAGAATTAGAGAGGTCAGGATGATGGATGATCACCACCCTACATTATCCCCAACTTCCAAACTCATCCCAAAAAAAAAATACTGGATGGAGCTCTATCCATCATTCCAGGGAACACAGTTCCTCCACTGCTCCACAGCTCAATGCTGGAGGGGCTTTATACCCCTTTATAGCCCACGCCTGCCATTATTAGGCAGCATGGTGCCAATAGGTTCATGTTGATCTCCTCCAGAGAGTCCTATTCTATTGGCAGTACTTCTCTACAGAGACTAGACAAGCTGTGTGTGTGTGCATTTGCATCTGTGTCAGCAATAGGTGCACTGTAAAGTAGCTGAATGCATTCATTTGAAGCAGTGTCCACAAACATTTGGACATATATTGTATATATATTATCAATGCCATGCAAATACCTTTTATCTCCATTTGTGACATTTTTCACTTTTTGACAGAATGTGAATCTGGTGGTTGTTCTTTGCATTTTGTCAGAATTTCTGAAAGAATGGACCAATAGAAATGCTCCAAAATGACCCGGATTTAAATATTCTTACACTGACTTTCATTGAACGTTAAGAGGGTTTTTCCGCTCTCCTGTAAAGTTTCCATTTTGTGATTTGTCTGTATTTGTGTGTATGTGAGCTAAAAGGGCCCTTCTGCAGCCCACTGCAACTCACTGGGCAAAAGATCTAATCAGAGTTATGACATGTAATCACGCCTTGAGACCTAAACACACACACGCAAGACACACACACACACGAACACTATACATAAATAAATAACATACCCATATGGTATCCTGCCCAGAGTGCCCTCCCACTTAGCATACACACATCTGAACCTGTGTGAACCATATACAGCATCCATGTAACCTGCACACAGCCTCACAGACTGACTCCTGGTGTCCTTCAAAAAAAATCCACAGATTGCCGTGCTCTTAAAAATGGTCACTTTCACACTGACCTCATCTCAAAAAATGAGGGTAATGCTTCATAAATCTCCTCATTATCCACTATGACCAAAAGCCCTTTCCTTCAGTCATAAATATCAGCTTTTTCCGCAGCTGAGGTCAGACACAGTGGTTCTGTCCCGCGGGTGCATTTGTCTTGATGAGGTGAGGTCACTGAGAGGCCTCAATGTGGCCACATGCCTCAATGCATTGCTCAGTTGTCAATAGTATAAGATACTATACTCAGATCTTTTAGCCTGGACCCATCATGTCCATCTAAACCAAAGGCACCAGGCCTGGTCCTGGAGATCTACCACCTACCAGAGTTCACTCCCAACCCTAGTCTCACACATCTGATCCTGCTAATGAAGGCCATGGTTATTTGACCATCTGAATATTAGAGCTAGGTGTCCACTGAACTCAGCGGTGTCCCTTAAACCCTGCAGACTTCAGATGGACACTGAAGTGTATGCTGAACACTGCAGGTGTCTGGTGAACACAGTAGGTCCCTTTAACCCTGTGGAGGTGAGCTGAACACAGCAGCGGTCCATCAGGCACCATAAAGATATAGTGGACTCTGTAGACTACAGCTGTCCACTGAACACTGAAGGGTATCCAGTGAGGACTCTTTCCAAACTGCATCTGTATACTGCCGCAGTCCACTGAACACTGCAGATGTCCTTCAAACACTATAAGAGTCCACTGAACACTGTAAGTGTATACTTAACACTGTAGTGGTCCACTGAACACTGTAAGTATATACTGAACACTGTAGTGGTCCAATGAACACTGTAAGTGTTTACTGAACACTGTAAGTGTATACTGAATACTGTAAGTGTATACTGAACACTGTAGTGGTCCAATGAACACTGTAAGTGTTTACTGAACACTGTAAGTGTATACTGAATACTGTAAGTGTATACTGAACACTGTAGTGGTCCAATGAACACTGTAAGTGTTTACTGAACACTGTAGTGGTCCACTGAACACTGTAGTGGTCCACTGAACACTGTAAGTGTATACTGAACACTATAGTGGTCCACTGAACACTGTAAGTGTATACTGAACACTATAGAAATCCACTAAACACTGTGAGTGTTTACTTAACACTGTACGTGTTTACTGAACACTGTAGTGGTCCACTAAACACGGTAAGTGTTTACTTAACACTGTAGTGGTCCACTGAACATTGTAAGTGTAAGTGTATACTGAACACTGTAGTGGTCCACTAAACACAGTAAGTGTTTACTTAACACTGTAGTGGTCCACTGAACATTGTAAGTGTAAGTGTATACTGAACACTGTAGTGGTCCACTGAAAACTGTAAGTGTTTACTGAACACTGTAGTGGTTCACTGAACACTGTAGTGGTCCACTGAACACTGTAAGTGTATACTGAACACTGTAGTGGTCCACTGAACACTGTAAGTGTATACTGAACACTATAAGTGTTTACTGAACACTGTAGTGGTCCACTGAACACTGTAAGTGTATACTGAACACTATAAGTGTTTACTGAACACTGTAGTGGTTCACTGAACACTGTAAGTGTATACTGAACACTGTGAGTGAATAATGAACACTGTAGTGGTTCACTGAACACTGTAAGTGTATACTGAACACTGTGAGTGAATAATGAACACTGTAGTGGTTCACTGAACACTGTAAGTGTATACTGAACACTGTGAGTGAATAATGAACACTGTAGTGGTTCACTGAACACTGTAAGTGTATACTGAACACTGTAGTGGTCCACTGAACACTGTGAGTGAATAATGAACACTGTAGTGGTCCACTGAACACTGTGAGTGAATAATGAACACTGTAGTGGTCCACTGAACACTGTGAGTGAATAATGAACACTGTAGTGGTCCACTGAACACTGTGAGTGAATAATGAACACTGTAGTGGTCCACTGAACACTGTGAGTGAATAATGAACACTGCAGATGCCCTTCAAACACTGTTGGTGTCCACTTAACACTGTCAATGCTCTTCCATCATGGTAGCTGTCCACTGAACACTGCATTTGATACTTTGAAGACTACAGATGTCCAGTGAACACTGTAGGAATAAACTGAACACTGCAGGTGTAAACTTTCACATTCAGCTTTTCATTCAACACATACTAACACAGCCACCGGTCAACCCATCACTACACGTGTCCCTTAAACACTGAAGGTGTCCACTGAACACTGTAGCGGTCCACTGAACACTGTACGTGTATAATGAACATTAGTGGTCCACTGAACACTGTGGGTGTTTTTTCAGCACTGGACATTTGGACAGCTACCTCCAGTCTGGATTTATAGGCTGGATGTTGTACATTATTAAGCCCTATACATCTGCACGTGCACATTCAGTTCTGCACATCCTGGGAAGTTACTCAGCAGGACTGGATTAACACCTGGACTCTTACAGTGCTCAGCTCAGCGAACGGATGCTGTAGGGCTGTAGGTGTTAATCCAGCAGCTTCTCCTGGACTGGCTCTTCCCCCTGCTCCTGAATATGTCCAACTTTCCCAGCGTTCCCACTCCCCATCTCACTTACCCCCTACAGTGAGCGCGAGCAGCGCCAGTCCCGGAGAGGCGCGAGCCGCCATCAGACACACCGACAGCGTGCGGGGAGCGTGGTCCACAGCTCTCGCGCTCTTTCTCTTTCTCTCGCTCTCTTTCTCTCTCTCTTTGTCTCTCTCTCTCTTTCTCTCTCTCTCTCTCGCCCCTCAAACCTCCATCGGTGCTGCTCCCTCCATCTGCTCCGTCCTCGCGCTCCCGGGTCTCTTCTTCATCCCGCGCGCAGTGCGATTAGGCTGCGAGTGAAAAGCTGGACCTGCTCGCTTTCTGCAGAAGCTTCAGACTAAACGTGCAGCTCTGAAACGTCTCCAGCAACGCTTTGGCTGACGCACGCGCGTCATGCTGCCCCGGAGCTGGCGGTCTGAGTGAAGGAGGCTTCGCGCGCGCGGTGCGTCGAGGAGTGCAGGACTGGGGCCACTTGGGCATGGGGTGTGTCCCAATTGAAGCCCTAGGTCACTACGTAGTGGATCACTAGCTGTAGCTGGGTTGGGTGCAGTGGAACACTGGGGTGTGTTCTAAACCCAGTAGCATTCCAGTTTACTGGAATCTGAAAAGTATTACAGATATGCAAATAATTACAAGTAAATATTTAATGTTTATGTTAATTAGTTGTTATTAATTATTACATAACATTATTCATTAATTAAAAACAACAAACAATGAGATATAACAGTACCTCCACCATGTTTGACAGATAATGTGGTATGCTTTGGGTCATGAACCCTTACCCTTCCATACTTGTTCCAGAACTGGGAAGGCTCTGCTGTGTCTCATTGTTTGTTGTAAATATTTAATGTTTATGTTAATTAGTTATTAATTATTACATAACATTATTAAGGAATAAAAATAAACAATGAGACATAACAGTACCTCCACCATGTTTGACAGATAATGTGGTATGCTTTGGGTCATGCACCCTTACCCTTCCATACTTGTTCCAGAACTGGGAAGGCTCTGCTGTGTCTCATTGTTTGTTGTAAATATGTAGCGTTTATGTTTAATTATTATGTTAATTAGTTGTTATTAATTATTACATAACATTACTAATTAATTAAAAACAACAAACGATGAGACACAGCAGAGCCTTCCCAGTTCTGGAACAAGTATGGAAGGGTAAGGAAAGGAAGGGTCCAATGATCCAAAGCATACCACATTATCTATCAAACATGGTGGAGGTAGTGTTATGGCATGGGCATGCAGGGGCACATTATGAAAGGTAGTGGGTGGAGTTAGGCTGGTTCTAAGGGCTTGTGATTGACAGGGGCCCTACGAAATGTATGAATTGAGTATTTCGGCAGAATTGTTAGAGTTGTAAGGAGCCCAGTGTAATGTCTTTTCATGGGGCCCAAAATCCCAGACAGCACCGTATGGGCATATAAGGCTGCCAAATGAAGGAAGAGGAAGTAGATCACTGGTTTTGGGGAAGTCAGGCAAATGCTGATAACTCAAATGCTGGTTCTTCACTGTACCGATGGACGACGACCCAAAACGAAGCACAAAAGCGACCCATGAACTTTTTAATGTTAAGAAATGGCCCGAGTCAGTCACCTGACCTCAGCTCAACCCGAGCCTCTTCTCACTTACTACAGACAAAACCTAAGCAGAAAGACACACACTGAGGTCCACTGCAGTGTGGATGACCATGGGTCATTAAATTACAAAGGTTTAGTCTGCAGTGTTTGTGTGTAGCTGTTGAATAACTGAAGGAATTAAAGGCAGTGTACAGTACAACTACCAGCAGCAGTGGCTCGGAAAGCTGGGCCTGACATTTCTAACCAGTGATTACAGCACGGTAGAGCTGTTCATGGGTGCTCATCTGGTATTTACAGTACTTCTGACATGACTGTATGAAGACAGCATATAACTTATACCTTCCATAGAGCACACTGCGGCTCGGCCCCCCAGCAGGGCTCTCACTATGTGCGTTATTTTTAATAATATAGGAAAAATATATTAATATATATGTGGAGGAACCTCTTAAGGTGCTTTGAGGAACCTTCTAGAAAAGTTCTTGAAGATTCCTCAAAGCACCTTAAGAGGTTCCTCCACAGTATCAGATTGAAGAACCTCCAAAAGTTCTCCTACAGATCCCCTGGGAGCTTGTACATATGAAATATATATATATATATATATATGTGTGTGTGTGTGTGTGTGTGTGTGTGTGTGTGTGTGTGTGTGTGTGAAAAATAAACACATAAATATATGTGTATATATATATATATATATATACATATATTTATATGTAATTTCTTTATATATATATATATATATATATATATATATATATATATATATATATATATATATATATATATATATATATATTACATATTTCTATTTTATTACTCATTAAAAATTCGAACCATTAAAAATGATAAACCAGACATACATTTTAATAAAGTTTACGTGCAAAGATTGGTGGCAGACAGTGGGTCATTTTGTCATTAGGTAACAGTGACCCCACTGTTTTGACTGTGGATAAACTCAACTTTATTGTTTATTATCTATACATATTTTGACAGTTTTCCTCAAATGTAATAAAAAACAAAAAACCTAAGCATATCTCATTGCTTACAGTTTCACAATAGTGCAATATACTGAACCGTAACCGTGACCCCTGCATGGTGACACATCCCCTATCACCGGGTTCTTGCCCGTACACAGCCCTGCTGTACAGTAAGTAGCTCTGGCTAAACACACCTGGGGAGCTCCATGTTTCAGGAGACTCACTTCTGTTGCACCGTGAGCTAAAAAAAAGAGCCTCAACAGCATGTGAATAAGCGCCCAGGCCAATAAAGGAGCCAAAGCGTCAAAGCCCGTAACGCTTGTCAAGGACAGAGAAAGGACAGAGAGACGCACAAAAAGATTTGAGTTGCAGCTGAAATCAAAGGAGCGCTTGAATATTTGGAGCTCGACTGTTGTTTAATTAACTTTCAATGGACTTAATTAAGCAGCTACAGGCCCATCTCGCCCAGAAATTAATCCATGCTGCTGGCTTCACAGAGGTGCTCAAGGGGGAAAGACTTTCCAGTGTAAAAGTGTGTGTGTGTGTGTGTGTGTGTGTGTGTAAGTGTGTGTTTGCATGAACAGATTTCAATGGAATCAGCTTCAAGCTCTGTTTTTGAACAAAGTGCTTATAGATTTGTCAACCCCAAGAGCACTTTGCACACACACACACACACACACACACACACACAAAGTGCTGTCTTCACTTGCACACACACACACACACACACACACAGTGCTCTCTCTCACTGTGTTGACCGAAGGGTAATGGCCATCAGTGTTGGGTTGATGGCTGTTAATTTGATTTCCTTTGACTGGTGGATGCACTTAACTTACGTGTGTCACTCACAATATTTGACTTAATAAATCAGATCAGTGCACTGAAATATGAAAATGTGATCATTCTATATTTATATATTATAATGTATATATTATGCTCGTTGTAAAAGTTTCAATTATATATATATATATAGTATAAATATAAAAAATATACTGTCCCCATAAATGATATTATCTGATATTACTGCCACTGATAAACAATATGTCCAAATATTTGTGGACACCCCTTCTAATGAACACATTCAGCTACTTTACGTTTCACCATTTGCTGACATTGCTAGTTGCAAATGCACACACACACACACACACACAGCTTGTCTAGTCCCTATAGAGAAGTACTGCCAATACAATAGGACTCTCTAGAGCAGATCAACATCATGACCCTATTGGCACCATGCTGCCTAATAATGGCAGGTGTGGGCTAGTAGAGGAGTATAAAGCCCCCCAGCATTGAGGAGCTGTGGAGCAGTGGAAGAGCTGTGTTCTCTAGAATGATGGATGGTGCTCCATTCAAACTTCTTTGAGGAACATTCAGAGGTTCTTTAAATTTGAAGCTATAGGAACCTCTTAAGATACTTTGAGGAACCTTCAAGAAAACTTCCTGAAGATTCCTCAAAGCACCTTGGAGAACTTTTGGAGGTTCTTCAATCTGATACTGTGGAGGAGCCTCTTATGGTGTTTTGAGGAACCTTCAAGAAAAGTTCTCATAGTGTATAAGATGTGGGAGAAATGGTCAACCATGAAGGCCTGAGAAGCGTCTCCCAAACAGTAAGCTCAGCGGTGGAGAGTACCTGCTGACAGGTGGCCGAGGAGGGAGTGTTGGGCACCCACGGCTCCCACATGTGTGAATGCAATAAAGGCCATCTCATCTAGGTGGAACTGGCAGAAAGGCTACTGCACAAGTGACTGTGTATGGGGCTGTGAAAGTGCCTACAGTGGACCCACAAGACGTTGAAGTAATGGAAGCAATGGGAGGAGATGGCCTGGTCTGGTCAGTTCTGTTTAGTCTCACTACTGACCTGCTAAAGGTGCCAGAACAAGAAGTTCAATCTGTGGAGGCTGAAGCATTGGCTGGAACGTCTTGGTGCCAGATTCCACAGGACACCTTCACTGGCCTTAAATGAGCTGATTTGAATGTATGTGGAGAACCATAAACGCATGAGGCGTAATGGTTATTATATTTTGGCTTTTCAGTCTATAGTTGATATATGTATATGACAGCCTGTAGACGTGTCTGTGAGTGAGCAGGTGCAGCCGAACCTGGTTGGCTAAAGCTGCTCTGTGTTTCCGTGTGTGCTCGTCTGAAGATGATGTAATGTTAGATGATGAGACCAAATCCATCGGAGGCTTGTGTTTATATAAGCTGAACATCTGTGTATTTGAATTCATGGCAAGCAGCATCCATAATAATGCATAGGTTTGTCTATACACACACACACACACACACGCACACACACACACAGATCCATCAGCATGCCGTGTGCGTGTCTGATATTATCTGTTGTTGTTTGTGGACTCGTATGACTGTATGTGTGTGATTGTCTGCAGTGTGCAAATTCAGCAAGCTGCCTCTCACGCCCCAGTTCCCCCAATGAGATTTGTTTATGGCTAGGAGAGGCTGCAGTGGGCCCTGAGAGCATTCTGCTCACCTCCACTGAGTCAAAAAGCTCCCTCTGCTGGTGGCCTTATTAATTTCTCAAGGGGCTCCTCCTGTTTCATTTTCCTCAGCATTAACATTAAAGAGTAGGAGCTGTCAGAGCTGTTTGTCGGCACAGAAGGAACCTACACAATGTTGGGCACTTGGTTTTATTTATTTATTTATTGTTTATTGGCTGATCGGTCTATAAAAAGTAGCACACTTTTCTTTCTCAATTGAATTTTTCTTAGTATTTCAATACATTATTACATTATTAAACACATTAATAATTATTAATTCAGAATTAAGAGTACTGCATAAGACACGTTGTACATAATTTAAACCTAATTTGCAATTTTATATTTTTTGCTCTATTCAATTTTTTGTTATTGCATCAATACAACTTGGTGTTACTAACCTAGTACCACGGTAAAACCAACCCCAATATACAATTAGCATATTGTATATTAGGTTTGTAAATTTATATATATATATATATATATATATATATATATATATATATATATATATATTGTACATAGGACAGAGTCCTATACACATGACCTTTCTTCCTTGTTCTGTACATATATATGTGTGTGTGTGTGTGTGTGTGTGTACATATATATCTTTCTGTAGAGTGTATATATATGTATATATATGTATATATATGTATATATACTCTACAGTGATATATATATTTTTACTAACCTACATACTAACATATTATATAATATGCAAAGCTAGATCAATATGCAAAGTTATATATATATATATATATATATATATATATACATGTCTTTTTTTATTTTGTACATAAGTCCTGTACACATGACCTTTCTTCCTTCCTTGTTCTGTACATATATATGTGTACATGTATATCTCACTGTAGAGTATATATATATATATATATATATATATATATATATATATATATATATATATACTCTACAGTGGAATATATTATATATATATATATGTATGTACTAATACATAATACCTACTAATATACAAACCAGGGGTTGGTGTTACCATGGTACTAACCTATTATACAACATGTGCAAAGCTAGATTAATATGCAAAGTTATATATATATATGATTGCTTTATTTTGTACATAGTAGAGTCCCATTCTTGAGTGTCCTGATATGCTGTAAAGATTACAAATAAACCTTGACTTGACTTTTATTAAAAATATTAAATGCATTAATTAAATTATTTTAAAATACAAAAATACACACACAAATACAAAGTTTTTTTTTTTAAATAAGTGATAAAATAATAATACATATGTTGTTATTTGTCTTATAAATATATATATATAAACTACATACACTTGTATTGTGAAAGCGCGTGGCGCTGTAGCAGGAAGGGAACCAGTTTCAGCCGGTTCTCTGGGTCTGTGGCAGCAGATCGGCCCGAGATCATCGCCGCAACACCGACATCTTCAACTGCACAGCAAGCGGCCTTCCCTCAACCAGAACCAGAGAGAGTCGCAACATGGACAGAATAAAAGACCCGTTTGGGATGAAGAGTTACAGAAGTCTGCAGTTTAAAAGGTCAGTTGTGTCTCTTGGCTCCTCACCCTCCTGTCGGCCGCGCGGGCCCGGCGGCCGGAGCTGAAGTTGGGCTCCCTGGTGGAGCAGCCGGGCCGCCGCCTGAAGCACTGCAGCGGCCACGCCGAGATGCGGGAGAGGCGGAACCAGCCTTAGTGTTTAAGGGGGGCTTTAGCAGAGGAAATTACAGACAGGCTGGAGTGGTTTTGTATGATGTGTATTTATATTCACAGCGTTGGTAAAGAGTTCAGCGGCGCAGCTGCAGCACCGAGGTTCGGCTGGACCAGCTGGACCGTATAGGTCAGCTAGCCATCGGTTATCATCAGCGCTGCTGAGGGCTGTTAAAGCCTGTAATCAGCCAGAAGACTAAGCTGCAGATATTTTATAACCTGGTTATTTTAACTCTGGTGCTTAAAATGTGAGAGATCTTGACTAGAGGACACGATACACACGATATTAAGAAGCTACATGCCCCGTTTCTGTGTCCACGGTTATGCAAACAAGATAAAATGATGATTTCTATTATTATTATTATTATTATTATTAATATAAATAATAATAAGAATAGTAATATTCATGTAGTCTGTTTTGCAGTGGTGCTCTTATTTTGCCTTGCTGTAAGACCAGCACACCCCCCTTTTACCTTTACAGTGGTGCACCTTCCCTCCTGCATCTTATACATTATTTTATTTATTTGTACTTATATACACATCTTTTTCCATAATATTAAAGCTGGATGAGCTATATAATAATAAATAATAATTTAAAAAGTAATCCTGTTAAATATCATCCTTTCAGTACTGTCCAGAATAATTGTAGCTAATTATGATTTGTGCCATAATTGAGGTCAGATTTCTGATTGCTGTAAATTAAAAATAAATCATATATACAGTGTATCCAAGTAGTATTCAACCCCCTGCAAATTTTGCAAATATAACAAGTTGCAAATAAGTTAGAGCCTTCAAACTTTATTAAAAGATGAATAAATATTACAAACAAAAAATATTTAAAGTTGCTCAGTTAAATTATAATACATTTTAAACGTACAAACGTACCCTTGTTTGCAATTACAGCTATTAATCGTTTTTTATAAGACCTGGTCAGGCCGGCACAGGTCTCTGGAGTAATCTTGGCCCACTCCACCATGCAGATCTTCTCCAAGTTATCTAGGTTCTTTGGGTGTCTCATGTGGACTTTAATCTGGCTCCTTCCACAAGTTTTTAATTGGGTTAAGGTCAGGAGATTGAGGAGGCCACTGCAACACCTTGATGTTTTCCCTCTTGAACCAGGCCTATATATATATATATATATATATATATATGTATGTATGTGTGTGTGTGTGATTTTTTTTTTAATATATATATATATCTTGCTGTTAAATTTAAAATGACATACATTAAAATGAATTTTTCTTTTCCTCGTTCGTAGAAGTTGAAGATGCGTATTGGGGACTTTGAGGACTGGCTTCCAACATCAGCACCTTTCACCTCTGTCTCATCCCCAATACCCACCCAAAGCTCAGTCCCAGGTGAGGCTGCCCTGTTTGTGGTGTTGAACTTGGTTATTTTGGTATGTGATGTTTTGAGAAGTTAGTAATAGTGAAACCTCATTTACAGATGTCACTAATGTCACTGTTAATTGATTATTAATCAGTTATCATAAGATAACTAATATGTGAGTGATTTGAGACTCAGGAGTTAAGGTGTCAGCTCACAAATATATTATTATTAATATTAAAATTCTGTAATTTTCCCTCTTTACCAGGATCTCTCTTAGCCAGAGTCCTGTGCTACATTGAATCTCACATCAGCAGCGTTGACACCGGCATCATGGGTGGCAATGAAGGAGGAGGACGTGGATCGGATCGCTGGAGCCTCTTTGGGACGCGTCCTGTGGTGCAGAAATCCCCCACAGACCCTGGGTCTGACTCCAGCACTCCTGGTGAGGACTGCGAGAGGCTCTTTTAGAGTCAACTTTGGCAGCAAATTGAATTGCACATCAGTAGAGAGCATCCTCTCTCCAGCAGCGCCCATATTTATAAGCTGGCCTTACGTAATGCTGTCTGAATGCAGTGTTTTCTCCCTGCTAGTTTATTATTGCATGCTTACAGTGGGTATTTAACACGTTTGCAGTGTGTGGTGCATATAACACGTATTTGACAGACACAGGATGCATTCTACCTACAGGGAATGTTCTGTGTGGTTTAGACAAGAGGAGCCGCCTGTGAAGCTGGAAACAGCTTGAAATGGTACAGAAATGGCAGCATTTTGTTTACAGCACATTGAAGATGACAGACGAGGCTGCCGACTCATCCATCAGGATGCCATCAGCACGCCCACTGTGAATTCTCAGGACAGTTACCTGCTGTATTCATACTTGGACTCACTCTGACATTACCCAGACTTCTTAGTAGCGTGGCTGGCAGGACGTTATACAGGTGTTGTCCGGTACAACTGATCCAGATGTTGTATTCACACATACAGCTCTTCTGGGTAATCTCCAGGAACGTTCTGGGTTACTGTGCCCATCAAAGTCAAGGTGAACTTGGTCATTTAGACTATACAGCAAGAGTGCACAGCTAAATGACATTGCGTTTCTCCAGGCTCCAATGTGCAAATATAAGAGACAAAAATATGCATAAAATAGAATATTTAATTGTGTGTGTGTTTAAGTATGTGTATGTGTGTGTGTGTGTGTGTGTGTGTGTATATATATATATATATATATGTTATTGCATGTTGTTTACAGTGTTACCAGAAAAGTGAGATTTCCAGAAATAGCTGCAATGTCTGAAATCTAGACTTTAATTGCAGATAAATTAATTAAATATAAGCTATTTATATATGTTAATATTTGCAACTTCATAGCTTTTAAATAATATATATATATATATATATATACACACACACAATTTTAAATAAATTATTTTAATCAATAATGAGCTCAGCTGTACATAATTCTCAAATGATGCAGATTAGAGTACAAAAATATTGCTGTTATAGATTTACTTTTTTTATTAATTTTTCTCTGGTATTTGATCTATTGAAGGAACAGCCCAGTGTTTTAGTGTCTATTTCTTATTTTATTCAAAGTTTTTGTTGTATTTAAAATAACATGAAAATAACACAACCAAGCAAGTGTGGTATTAATATGATAGGTACCCTTAACCGTTATTGTATATAGTGATGTTTAACTGGCTTTTTTTTCCGTTGCCGCCCTGCTCCCCCCCTCACCCGCCCACCCCCTAATAACGCCTTATCCCGTACGCTTGTTCTCAGGGGGATTCAGTCTGCAGTCGTATTTCGGGGTTCCGAAGTCCACTACTCTGGATGGCATCAAGACCCAAGTAAACCTCACGGTTGAAGATCCAGTCAACTTCAAGTCTGCCAAGATGGATGTGGGAGGTGTGGAGGGGAAAAAAGCAGCCCCCCACAAACTGAAACATCGGGACATGAACATTCTCACCCCATCAGGCTTCTGACGACTGAATCCACCTTCTCCTGCCCTCAGGTCACCCACAAACGTCTACGTAATCCACACTCTTCTTTTTTTTTTTCCTTTTTTCTTTTTTTTTTCATTTATACAAGGTCTGACACACCGAGCATTCGGGCAAGCACAGATACATTGGACATACAAGCACATTTACACACGATCGATACGTTCACACCTGAGTAAACCACACCTCTGTGATCCCTTTCCATTGGCTACCTTGGAACACGTCCTTGTGGTGCCAGACTTCATTGTTCAGATGAAAGCAGTCACTTCACACCTGTGTAATTTTTTTTCGCAGCATCCAACCCACAGTTAATAGTCAGTGTTACGACTATTCAGGATTTCCTGAAGTGAGCTTTGTTGATTGTTGTGGCTTTGAATAGATAGAGCGGATATAGCCTCATTCCTTGCATAACAACAGATATTAGATGATTGAGTGCGGCTGTTTTCCCAGTAGGTCAAGCTCATTCTGAAGCCTGTGAAAGCTACACAGAACATACACTTAACATCTGCTACTTCTGAATGTGACAAAAATCACAGTCATTGTGCCACCCAAGGAAGCCAGACCACTTTCAACAAGATATTTCAATGGTGCACAAGAAGCTTGCTCCAACAGTAGTCTTCCAGCAGTATGAGGGATGGTGCTGTTAAAATGGTGATTCCAGTCAATTCTGTAATCAAATTTTAAGCCCATTTAGCCTTTTTCTCAACTGTGAGATTTTAAAATTCGTCAAAGTGTGTCAAAAGAACTCCGTAGTAACTCTCGGGATCCTTAAAACCTAGCAAGGCATCCCTCGTACTGTCTTGGGTGGTCATACTGTTGGAACAGGGCTATACCATTCAAGTGCTTGTTTAGTAAAGTGTGTGTGATGATAGTGACAACGTTCATAGCAACTACATTAACATCCTTACCAGTCTTTTGGGTTTTTTTTTTCTTCAGTTTTCCAGTTTAAGAATGCATGTTTGAGGTGAGATTGAGGTGTTTGTGCCCCATAGTCCCCCAGCTCATAAGCAATAGCATTCCGCCGTGTATATTTTAACATGCTTGAAGCACTACATTGCTGTCAATGGATTTTGCACCATTTAATGCCAACCTCGTTCCTACCTTTTGTACATTTCATGCTCCTCACACAGTTTTGTACACCGTTTTGGTTAGATTTGCAGTAGCAGATCTTTTGTAATGCTTGTGTAAATTCATGATGCATACTCTGCTTGCAAATAGTTGCATTTAAGCCGTATTACTACACTTTTTTTGTAGTGGTGAATTTTACTCCTTATTCCTTAATTTAA
Source organism: Salminus brasiliensis (assembly GCF_030463535.1). Classification (NCBI taxonomy): domain Eukaryota; kingdom Metazoa; phylum Chordata; class Actinopteri; order Characiformes; family Bryconidae; genus Salminus; species Salminus brasiliensis. Next base: position 32,515,357 of record NC_132896.1, on the reverse strand, counting down.
TTTTAATACTTGTGAAATCGCTTTTGCATTCCGGTTCGTACATTAACACGTCATGTATTGTACTGTATAAAGATATTTTGAGTATGATGCTTAAAATAAAATTTCATTTGCAGTAAAAGCATCACAATTGTGGTGTATTTTATTTCTATGTAGTTGTCTTGACATACATAGGATAGTATAATAATAATAATAATAATAATAATACTGGATGAAACTTCAGCAGGCACTATACAACTTTTTTTTTAATAATACTGAAAACCTCATCAGCTGCAGCCAACCCGGTTCTTTATCTTTGAAGGTAGCAAAGAATTGGTTTGTGTAGTATTTAATGCTCAGATCCATTTTGCAGGACTATTTACCACCCTGTTATTTTGTTGAATTAAACACGCTCATAAGCTCTGCTTTTATTGGCTTGTTGGTCACAGCAGCGGCTCACAGGATCCATGTAGCAAAGAAGGGCTGAGGGATATGGTATAAATACTAAATCAAGATATTTAAAGACTTTTTACACAATATTTATCACGATACATGTAATCACTGACTTAAAACATTAGTGGTGACTATTATTCAGATAATCTCCTGTACTGAATACTGCTGTCCTACTGCTGTCTAACTACACTGTTATAAACTTGCAGTTGTTCAGTGTTTATTAATGACTAACCGCCTAACATTGTGTATCACGATTACAAATTTATTCACAATATGATAAAATATTGTCATATTTTCCAGCTCTATAGCATAGCATACCTTTGTTTTTAGCACTGTAACAAGAACAAATCTATTTATTTTCTGTAATTGTTCTTAACTGTGGCTTAAACTGTGGTCAGTGTAGTGAGTGTCTTTGTGCTTTGATAATTGGTAGAAATAGGGGAAGGTGAAACATGATCTTATTGGGTAATAGTATTGTAGTCCGCCCACTGGTGCATTAGGATGTCATCAAAAATCAAAGTAGTTTTAGAGGCCGAAGGTTAAAGGTGTTTTTTTTGTTTGTTTGTTTTTTGTTTTTTTTACACGCACGCACGCACACACACACACACATATATATATATATATATATATATATATATATATATATATATATATATATATATATATATATATATGTGTGTATGTGTATGTATATATGTATGTGTATGTATATATGTATGTGTATATATATGTGTATGTGTATGTATATATGTATGTGTATATATATATGTATGTATATATATATGTATATATGTATGTATATATATATGTATATATGTGTATATATATATGTATATATGTGTATATATATATGTATATATGTGTATGTATATATGTATATATATGTATGTATATATGTATATGTATGTATGTATGTATGTATGTATGTATGTATGTATATATGTATGTATATATGTATGTATGTATGTATGTATATATGTATGTATATATGTATGTATATATGTATGTATATATGTATGTATGTATGTATGTATATATGTATATATGTATATATGTATGTATGTATATATGTATATATGTATGTATATATGTATGTATATATATATATATATATATGTATATATGTATATATATATATGTACAGTATGTTTATAAAACAATAGTGCTTAGTATGACTAAAAACATGGATTAACACTTGTTTAAAAAAGTGTTTTAATATCAAAAAAAGGTCCGTTTTAATATCAGACTGATTTTCTTTTTATATTTAAATGGTCAGAAACTAGAGTGGCCTAAATCGTCTGCATCTCTCTGGTATTTCTTTAAGTTTCCAATTTACTCTAAAACATACAGCGAATTCAACAAATCCACACTTCAAACCACTGAAAAACACCACTTAACAGCTGACTTTTTACAAACTATACATTTATTTTATAAAACACGTATCATAAGGAGCTAAACTAGGCACAGAGTTAATGACAAGCAGTTGCTGAGACAGTTATTTTTCACCTCTCATATAAACCTCAACCATAAATACAAATACTGGTTCAGCAGCAACACTTCTCAAAATAATACCATAAAAAATAAATTCTCATTTTTAAAAATGAAAATCAAAGCTGATAAAAAAAAAGCACACACACAACTTTACAGTGATTTCTGGAGGAATTCATCCAGACTTTTAACATACTTCTTATTGTTTTGTGACAATCCATTTCAAACATCACTTGCATTGTTTATGAAAAGTTATTGTCTGTTAAATGAAAATATATGGCTTTGTATACATTCTTTTATACATTTGTTTATACGAGATGTACAACGGCTAGAAATCTCACATCTATAGCAAATATTACAAATGTGTAGAAACTCTGTCATACACGTGCGCTCTTGTGTTGGTATGAAGTATAAATGGATAACTGGGAGGTAACCTGGCCACTTGTGTACGCTCCATGCTGCAAAGACTTATTTACACTCTACCTTCAGGGAAGTCAAGCTCTGAAACTCTGAAAGCAGAGAGGTTTTCCCAACACTTCTGAACTTATGAACCTTTAAACTGTAACTGATGATTTTTAATATTTCTTTAGCATTTAACGAAGGCCATCACAGGCACTGTAGTTTGTACTGTAAGTGGGCTGCATCAAATTTGTTGTCATCTTACAGCATATAGTGTACATTTAAGATACACTACCAGTCAGAAGGGTGGATATACCTGATTAAATATATTTTCATAGAAATTGTATAGATAAGAATTATGCTGAGTCAAAATTGATGTTGCATCCAAAACAAACACAAATGAATTAGAATAAATATAATTTTAGTTTATTTGTTTGTTTTTTAAATACCATTTACTCTCCTAGGTTTTTAGGTAGCCAATTGCTCAGCATATCACTGTTGGGACAGAGCAGTGTACCTCCAAAACTGTTACTTTTGGGATAAAGAAAAAATCTAATTATAAATATAGTTATATCTTTAATATAAGTTAATACATGTCACATTAGCATACGTTTAATACATCTTTCAAAACAGGTTTTTGTAACAAGTTAACATAATATGTAAAATAACTTCAATATAAGTTAATGTAATAAGTAAATATAAGTTTAACATAACTTAATTTATCAAGTTTAATTGAACTTTATTCTACATTATTGTAACTAGTTACAATGAGTTTAATATGTTTCATACTAAAAGTTAATGTAGCAAGATGTTTAAATAACTTTGGACTAATTCTTTTATCCATTCTTCGCTAAATATTCACACAGCTTTAAAATTCTGTTAATAATAAAATTAATAATAAAATAATGTCAGAAATGAAGATACAAGGCTTTCTCACAACAGTGATGACTCAGCATAATGAACTTCAACACAGTTAGAAAAGTATCCCAAATGACTCCTTATGAAACTGCTTTAGTGAAAGTCCAGTTTGAAAAAAACACAGGAGGCGCTAGTGTGACGAACGGAAATGTAATGTAAAAGTTTGTGCCCCCCTTTTAAAATTACACACTTTCATCAAGTAAAAACTAAAATATGGTGTTTTCTGCACATTCTAGACACAATTTGCAAAAAAAAAGTTATTTACTTAATTTAACATACTGTGGGAAAAATGTAAAATACAATCTGACATAACCTTTATTTTTTCTGCAATAAACAGTAACTGTAGTTTTGAGAAAGGAGCACTTTTTAGTCACTATTACTTTGATCAGGGCAATACAATGATATTCATCATTATTGTGATAGATTACATCACAGTAAGTGTTTATATCATGGATATTGTTCAGCACATAACTACTAATGTTACAAAGAAAGATTAAGTAGGATTAATTTTTTTTCAGCTATTTGTGAACATTTCTCGAAGTTTGACAATACTATGTTTATGCCTTGCGTTGATTAGTAGCTTACGTTCTTAAATGTGTATTAGTTCCACAGTCTTTGAGCAGGTGTATCGAAACTTTTGACTGGTAGTGAGTCAGAAACAGAATTTGAGTGTGACTTAAAAATGAAAATGCAGGTAGTCACTGTTTGCCATACAAAGACCACAAAAGTATGCTAATAGAATATAATACAGTCTAGTCGTACACTCTTAAAAAAAAAAAACAAAGATGCTGCAAAGGTTTTTTGAGTGATTCCATAGAAGAATCAAGTTTGGATCCATAAAGAACCTTAATTGTAATGGAGATCTTTTGGTGCAATGGGTCTTTAGCTGTGTAAAGTTCTTCATTCACTCGGTTCTATTACAACAATGGCTCTTTAGGGAACTAAAAGTGGTCAAATAAAGCTCAAATAACCTTTTCTAGTACCTTAATTTTGAGAGTGTAGTGTACAAACAATAATATAAATAAAATAACACACTAATCTCCCTCAGTTCTTCCAACATGGCCATTATTTCAATTTCACCAACTACAAAAATAAATTCTGGGACTGAAAATCTGCCCTAAACTTTGTTTCGGTTAATCAAAGGGAGAACAGAAGAAAAGTATACTCAGGCTAGTCAATCAAGATATGATACAGTATCAGAAAATCTTAAAAATTAGCTCTTCAATAAAAATCCCATGCCAGACAATCTCATGAACTCTCGAACGAAGCCATCTCACGTCTGTCATCCTTCGCTTAGCTGGCGAACAGCTAGTGTCGGACATCCTCAGTGGAAAATGTGGACGATCATGATGCTGAGATGCATGATGTCTCCTGGTTACGCCCCGCTGACGGAGTTTGGAGGACAGTGTGCCAGTCACCAGTTCCTGTCGTGAAGCCACGGCTGATTGAGCGCTTTACTCTCTTTACGCTCGCTGGCTCAAGGTTGGGAAAGGCGCTTTCGTTTGAGTTTCTGGAGCATCCCTTCGTCCTTGGAAACAAAGACAAGGCTCTTTATCTCCTGCTTTGTTCTTCTGATAGCTAGTGTATCAGTTCAACATGCTCATGCAACATGCTCTTGGAGCTAGGGGAGCAAACCTCAAGGCTCCCTCCATTCGTCCCATTAGGATCCCAGAAAGAAAAAAAGAGTTGTGGATTATGTAACCCAAGTATGTCCCAGGTTGGGGGAAAAATGCAGCATCCATGGTTTCGGTCCAAAATTGCTTTAGACAAAAATACTGTAGGTAATTCTTTGGTTGAGGATCACTCAAAGTCTTATTTTACATTAAAAAAAAACAACTTAGGAGATTGTATCAAATCTGCAATATATACTATATTAATATGTACAGGCACCGTGCTTCAGGTTAGTCATCACTGCAAAAAAAACAATACAGATATTAGAGGCATGAGTACACACTATAAACAGATATTTCCAGAGCACTCTAAGCATTTCATCATTCACTCAGATACAAACTGAGGGATTTTCTACTATTAGAAGTGGGTGAAAGTGTCTTATACACACAATATCAGTCAGTATAAAAATGCATTCAGGTTATAGACAAATGCTCACTGACCTTGTGCCAACAGCCTGCTATGGGAAGACCATCTGGACCCTGGTAATGACACACATGAACATCATTGAAGGGGGTTATATTCCTGAAGATGCCAATAGCTCACTAATCTCATGCTCAAAATTATCAAAATTACACAATGCAAGCAAACTCCACAAAATCAAACCATGTTCTCATGTTTCCAGAATCCAGACCTCTGCTGTTAACTAGTGCAACTACTAGTTAACTTAGTATTATACTCTAGGTAGGTTAAATAGGCTTGTTGATAGCTTGTTGGCTTAGAAAAATATCATGAAAACCAATTATGAGAGAGTTTCCACCATTCTGAAGAACCTTTTATCCAAGCTAAGGGCCATTCAAGCATTTCAAGGCTCTGGGATTTGTCAGGGTTCTTTACAGAACTGTTGCCTTTGATAAAAAACTAAATAAGGGTGCCAAAAACCAAAGGTTCCCTAATCTTGGACACAGGGTTTAATGAAACATCTTTAATTATACATAAAACCCTAATGCTTTAGATAATGGGAAGTGAAATATTGAACTACTAAAAGGTTCTTTAAGACAGTGCTTCTCAAACTGGTCCAGGCCAAATTTTTGCTCAGCACCAAACTCCCAACATAAAGACAAAGCTGAACTGTCTGGGGTAGGAAATCTAAGGACTGGTTTAGTATCCACTACTTCAGGCCCCCTAAGTGGTTCTTCTATGGCACTGCTCCAGAGAACCCTTATCATTAAAAGTCTGAAGATCTTGTATACCTGGACAGCTGCCTTCCTGAAGAACCTGATGTAACCCATAACCTAAGACTTCTTGCTAGTGTGTAGATATTAAGATAAGATAAGATAAGATAGTCCTTTATTAGTCCCGCAGTGGGGAAATTCACAGTGTAACAGCAGAAAGGGATAGCAGGACACTCAGTTACAAAAAATTTAGATAAATAAATAATTTACACTATATACACACAATATAGATAAGAATTAAAAAAGCAATAAACAATATTATTTACAGTAAAAGACTCTTAATTGCACATGGGGGTGGGATATTGCACATAGTATACCCTGAACATGAACATGTGTGTGTAGTTAAGTGTGTGTGTATGTGGTTAAGTGTGTGTGTATGTGGTCCGCTGGGAGCAGTGCTGGTTGTGTAGTCTGACGGCAGCAGGAAGGAAGGACCTGCGATACCGCTCCTTCACACACTTGGGGTGAAGCAGCCTGTCGCTAAAGGAGCTGCCCAGTGCTGCCAGAGTCTCATGCATGGGGTGGGAGCTGTTCTCCAGCATGGATGCCAGCTTGGTTGTCATCCTCCTGTCTCCCACCACCTGCACTGGGTCTAAGAAGCACCCCAGGACAGAGCCGGCCCTCTTTATAAGTTTGTCCAGTCTCTTCTTATCTGCCGTCGAGATGCTACTGCCCCAGCAGACCACTCCATAAAAGATGGCAGATGCCACCACTGTGTCGAAGAACGTCCTCAGGAGCGCTCCCTGCACTCCAAAGGACCTCAATCTCCTCAGCAGGTAGAGTCTGCTCTGGCCTTTCTTGTAGAGAGCTGCAGTGTTGACTGACCAGTCCAGTTTGTTGTTCAGATGAACACCCAGGTATTTATAAGAGTCCACACTCTCGATGTTCATACCGCGGATGTTCACTGATGGAGAGGGGTGTCTGCACCTGCGGAAATCCACCACCAGTTCTTTGGTTTTTCCAGCGTTTATCTGCAGATGGTTCTGCAGACACCAGTCCACAAAGTCCTGAATAAGTTCTCTGTACTCGCTGTCCTCCTCATTGGATATGAGGCCGACGATCGCTGAGTCATCAGAGAACTTCTGGAGGTGACAGGTCGGTGAGCTGTACATGAAGTCAGCAGTGTACAGGGTGAAGAGGAACGGTGCCAAGACCGTTCCTTGAGGGGCTCCTGTGCTGCTGACCACCAAGTCAGAGACACAGTCCCGTGCCCTCACATACTGGGGTCGGTTGGTGAGGTAGTCCAGTATCCAGTTTGACAGGTGACTGTCCACTCCACAATGTCCCAACTTGTCCTTTAGAAGCCCTGGCTGTATGGTGTTAAAAGCACTGGAGAAATCGAAGAAGGTGATCCTCACAGTGCTGCCGGGCTTCTCCAGGTGAGAAAGAGCTCTGTGTAGAAGATAGATGACAGCATCATCCACCCCGACACCAGGCTGGTAGGCGAACTGAAGAGGGTCCATGGATGGGCTCACCAGAGGGCGGATGTGGTTGAGGACCAGCCTCTCCAGTGACTTCATCAGATGGGAAGTCAGTGCCACCGGCCTGTAGCTGTTTAGGTCCTTTGGGTGCTGTGTTTTGGGCACAGGTACCACACAAGATGTTTTCCACAGCTGTGGTACTCTTCCCAGTTTCAGGCTCAGGTTGAACATATGCTCAACTACCCTGCACAGCTGATCAGCGCAGGACTTGAGGAGCCTGGCACTGATTCCATCAGGACCTGTAGCTTTCTTAGGCTTGATCTTCCTCAGCTCATTTCTCACCTGGGTTGTTGTGAAGGACAGGTTGGAGCAGGGGGGCTGGGTGCTGGAATGTGTGAATGGGTGGTTGATGCTGCCAGACGATGAGCCATTAGGGGATGATGGTGGTGATGATTGTGAGCCAGAAGTTCTGAGAGAAGAAGAAGAAGGGGGAGGGCAGCATGATGGTAGTGCTGCTGAGTGGGGATACAGCAGGGGTGTCTGTGTGGGGGCAGGGCTAGGTGATTGATCAAATCTGTTGAAAAATAGATTGAGATCATTCACCCACTTCTGGTCCCCCACCACCTGGGAGTTGGACTTTGTGTGGCCAGAGATGGTTTGAAGGCCTTTCCACACTCCCCTGATGTTGTTCTGCTGCAACTGTTCCTCCAGCTTCCTCTTGTAGCTGGCTTTCCCCTCCCTGATCTTCCTTCTCAGTTCCCTCTGCACAGCTTTCAGCTCATCCTTGTCACCAGATCTGAAGGCCCTCTTTTTTGCTTTTAGGAGAGCCTTTATATCTGGATTAATCCATGGCTTGTTGTTGGAGAAACACCGAACAGTCTTGGTGGGCACGGTGTTATCCACACAGAAGTTGACGTAGTCCGTAATGCAGTGAGTGAGATTGTCAATGTCCTCCCCATTAGGATCACACAGTTCTTCCCACACCGTTGTTTGGAAGCAGTCCTTCAGAGCCTCCTCAGACTCCTTAGACCATTTCTTCACTGTACGGGTGACAGCTGGTTCCCTATGTACAATGGGTTTGTACACAGGCAGAAGATGAACCAGACAGTGATCAGATCTTCCAAGGGGAGGGAGAGGTGATGAGTTGTATGCCTCCTTTGTGTTGGCAAAAAACAGGTCCAGTGTTTTCATGTCTCTGGTGTGGCAGGTTACATACTGGGTGAAGGTGGACAGAGTGGAGGATGGAGAAGCATGGTTGAAGTCTCCAGAGATAAGGAGGAGGGCCTGCGGGTGCTGTGTCTGCAGCCTGCACACAGCTGAGTGCAGGACATCACAGGCCGAGTCAGCGTTAGCAGAGGGGGGGACGTACGCAGCGATCATGATAACGTGCGAGAATTCCCTCGGCAGATAGTACGGCCTCATGCTAACGGCCAACAGTTCAATGTTCTTACAGCAGATCTGCTCCTTAATAGTGATGTGCCCAGAGTTACACCATCTATCATTCACAAATACTGCCAGTCCGCCTCCCTTCCTCTTACCGCTCTCCTCCGTCCTGTCCGCCCGGCTGAGGTGAAAGCCTTGCACAGATACGGGCGTGTCTGGGGTCAGCGTGGTCAGCCAGGTCTCTGTGAACACCATGGTGCTGCACTCCCGGTATTCCCTCTGATGTCGCGTTAGCGCCGCCAGCTCGTCCATCTTATTGGGGAGCGACCTCACGTTCCCCAGGACTACAGAAGGAAGAGCGGGCTTGTAGCGTCTCCTCCGGGCGCGACACAGAGCTCCAGCCCGGCTCCCCCGCCGCCTCCTCCTCAGCTCGCGGGGGATGTCGTGCCTCTCGCGCGGCAGCACAGCAGCGCTGCTGAGCGCTAACAGCTGGTCCCTGGTGTAAACAATAGGCACGCGACTCCGCACGGGATCTCCGGACACGGTCGTAAACAAGGAAAAAAGTAGCGTAGAAACCAGAAAAATCACCACGCTTTTGTTGTCCATTGTGCCTAGAGTAGTAAGAAACACTAAACTACCAAAGAAACTTAACTTAAAAACTTCTAAATTGGAAAAAAGTTAGAAAAAGCTCAGAAGTGAGCAGGAGCTGCTGCAACAGGCTGCCACCTCCGCGGCGCCATCTTGAAATATTGACTTAGTGTATTAATGTTGGAGCTAAACTCTGCAAATCTGCAGTTCTTAAGTACTATAACTTTAAACCTTGTTAGTATATTGATCATTTGAATGTACCTACATGTACTTGTGGTAGAGCTTCAGAGCAGTAAAGTGGGGGAAAGAAGAGAGGAAAGAAGTATAGTAGCTCACTCTTCACACACAGCAACTTAGGATTTTACAAGCCACACTTATTAGATTACAGTCAATCATAATAGTATGTTTGTTGTGCCAAATCAGGGGGAGACCTGTCAGCTTAGGCCTTTTGAGCTGCAAAGTATAGAATTAGCCATTAAAAAATGATTCTCATGTTTCAACGTGAACTCAGAGTTGTTATAATGTAATATAGATGTAATAAAGTTAATATTGGCTGCAACTATTCTCATAGGGCTGCTCAAAATGAGCAAACTACTATCCAGTAAAGGCTCATGCTACTCACGCTAGGCCTGGTGGCCTTGTACAATGCCCGAGCATGATTGTTCCCCCTCCCACTTCCCCTGCTGGCCAGCGCTTGCATTGCGGATAATGTTTCAGGTCAGAGTGCATCAAAATCATCACAATGCAGCTTTTTGGGTTAAAGAAAAAAATCCTTACCCGATTTGCGTCGCCTGCCCAATTTGAATTTCAGTTTTGCACATTTTATTTCTTCTGAATAATTAAGGATGTTTTGGTGTGCTGTCATGTGGATTTATTAATTGTGCAACTTAGCGAGGTTCTCTTAATCATGCAGCAGGTATAAGAAGATTTTTATGATGGCGGCATCACTGACGTCATATTTGAGTTTTGTGCTTGGGCACGGTTAGCAATCACACAAGATGAGTACCATGCCTGAGCCCACCTCCTCAAGCAGGCCCGGACATGGTTCAGCACTCACACTACTCAAATGAACCAGTCTTGGGCCCTAAAACTTGGGCCCAAATTTTTTTCAGAGCATTCTTTATGAGCATTTTGAATTGGCTCTGCCAGAGTGGATCTGTGTGATCCCTTCCCAGCATAGACGAAGATTCTGATGCAGCTGAACTTGCCTGTCAGTCTGTTTATATCGATAGATCACTGTAGGTCAATCAATTCTAGAAATGGAACTCAATCAAAAACTAGTGACGCTGGTAAGAACATCAATTCTAAATTTGGGTTTGGGTTGAATTCGGCCTGCAGGTTTAACACCCATGCTCTAAGCACACAGTCTCGCTCCCCCACCTGGCCCAGAGTGTTCATTCGTCTTCTTAACATTGTTCTACCCATTTTGAGATTTTAAGACTATGTATGGAAGTAGTAATACTATAAGTTCATGCCAAAACACACAGTCCTGTTAATCGTGACACTATCAACACGGGAAGAGTTGTTCGAAATGCAGGCAGGTAAAAGGTAGGTGTACCAGTGGGCAGGGAGCCTCTGGCCCAGACTGCCCTCTTTCCCCCGACTGACCCTTACATCCAGCAGGACCCTGTCAGCAAAAGGACATACATACAGAAGACCAAGCTCACTACTCAACATTACTGCTAACCAAGCATGTCCTCACACACCCGCAAACATACACACACAGAATAAAGAGCAGAATTACAGAAACGAAGAAGCAAAGAACAGTAGAAGGAATAGAAGGAGAAATGACAGACGACTGAAATATGAAGACTTCCTGCTTCGGTCTGGATGGTTAAAAAGGTTCGACCATTGAAATCAAGTTTAAATGGTTTCCCTTGATCCCAAATGTAGTCAGGCATGTCTTGGTTGATTGACAACATTTGGAGAAACAGGGAAATTGAGTTGATTTTTGAACCATTGCTTTAAGATAAAAGGTCTCCAGTACGCACCACAGGACAGGGCTGGTCTAACCCAGGCGGACCCTGCTCCCCTTTCTGTCCCTTTAGCCCTCTCTTCCCGACAGAGCCGCGGTCACCCTGCAACAAGAAACGACACTTTCATCAGGAATAAAAAGTGAAGCCATGGAATCGCAGTGTTTTTCTACTAACCAGGCAAAAAAGCGGTACTACTTAACACTCAGCCGCAACGCACATCATAGATAATCAAAAAATAATACCTCTAAAGTTCTATTTATGATTTTCTCCCCAATTTGGATCGCCAATTACCCAATCCTCACATTTTCTCCCCCCCATGCTTCGGTGAAGACCGACACGCCTCCTCTGACACATTCACAGTCACCCAGCAACTCTTTTTTCCCCCAAGCTGCCACCGCTGCAACATCACCAGACAAACTGGAGCTGGAGCTATGTGGTGAGTAAGCGCCGTCTCAAGGCCAATTGTCTCTCTCGGGGCCCCGGCTGCCGATTGCCAGCAGCATGACCAGGATTCGAATTAATGATCCTCTGGTCATAGTGACAGTGCCTTATTCCACAGGACCACTCTGAGACAGCATTTTTGACATAATGTGTATCTAGCAGTTGTTCTTTAGATCGTGTCAAAATGTCATGATGAACGGGACCAATAGAAATGATCCAAAATTCTATACTAGATGAAATCTAAATGGACTTAAATTAAAAGTTATGGGTTTTTTTTGTGCGACAGTGATGAAATATTTATACACACTCATATCAGAATATTATGACCACCTACCTAATAGTGAAGAAGAAGAAGAAGAAGAAGAAGGCATGGGCTGTATTAGGGTGTACGTTATAGAGGTTAGCTGCTCCACAGTGGCGTTGCCGATTACTCTGTACCATTAGCTGGAGTCCTCGTTCCCCTCTGGCATCAATGACCCATGGGCAACCACTGTAATGCTGTTGGGAGGCACTCGATGTGCGAAAAGTCCATTGCCTTTTCCGAGATGCTACCACCCTTCGCCCACTGTCACAGTCATCTCAGAACATTATGACCACCCCTGGTTTGGAATGAACTTGAAACAGGATGTCACACAAGGTTTGCTGCATGTATAAATAAGCGAGCACACCAGTCAGTTGCAGCAAAGGGCAAACCAATTGCCACTTTTAGATAGGTGGTCATAATATTCTGCTATTACTGTGCATAAAAGCCCCTCCAGCGAGTGGTACAGAGCAATCGATGGGCCACTGTGGAGCAGCTAACGTCTATAATGAACCCCTTCCATCACCCTAACGTCTCACTAGTGTCATCTGAGCCAAGGGTGGTTATTCCCAGTATTAGGTAGAATATATATATATATATATATATATATATATATATATATATATATATATATATATATATATATATATATATATTCTAAGCATATGTATATTATAAGCACATGTATAAACACCCTATATCTGCTGTACCTTTTCTCCTTTCTCTCCCATGTCTCCTTTATCTCCTACAAGGCCAGGAAAACCCTGCAGATAATGGACACATTAGTGAACAAGGCACAGGGACACAGGGGTACAGTCAGATAAGTCAAAGCCCAGTAGAATCAAACACTTACATCTAATCCAGGCTCTCCCTGCTTTCCCTGTGGGAAAACAACAGATTCGATTCTTAATTAATGCTTTTTCACAAACAGAAATGTATCTATTTTGGTCTGTAATGAATAAACTTCATAATAAACATTAACTTTGTTAAATTCAAAAATGAAGCAGACTGATATTGGTCAATTCATAAGCATAATTAGATCTTTAATACTTCTTTTGAACCCACATGTGTTCAGCCTGAATTCTGTTTGAGCGGCTCTCCATAAACTGTAGCTATATTATTTCAAATGCATTTATATACTTGCACTTACTTTTTCACCCTTAGAGCCAGGAAGGCCAACCAACCCTGCTGGGCCGGGGGGTCCCTGAAGACCATGCAGACCCTATAAAAGATCAATAATCGCTTGTAAAGTCGACAGATTCACCCGTTAACAGTAAACATTCCTCATGATGATGTTCAGTGGGTTTCTTGGGCCTGTTTTTCACATTTTTTGTACGCTGTCATGTAAATAGAGCGGTGTATTGTATTCTCACCTGGATTCCTGGAACACCACTATCACCCTTCTCTCCTTTGATACTCTCTCCTGGATCACCCTGAAAGAACACATTGGATAATGATGGAGCATATGAATGAGCAGTTTACCAGTTCACTATAGATGGGGCTATGCCATTCAAATGATACATACAGCCTTATTAGTAAACATGGGATAATACCTATCTGATACTTACTTTTGGACCAGGCATCCCATTGTGACCCTAAAAAACATGAGTATTGTTTAGTAGAGGTTCACAGAAAATTGGGCTTAGGTCATGACATTCCCAAAGAACTCACATTTCTTGTAAAACTAATCTGGTTATTTCCAAAGTTCCAAAAAAATACACTGAAATGCCAGGCAGGTTCTTTTAACTGGGAAGAATTACTTCCGAAGTGCTAGGTAACTTTTTTGGATCAGTCTGAGGTATGTTCTAAGTCTACCTACAAATGACCTACAGGTTCCAGCTATTGAGCGGAGGAATGTTAAAATCTCCTACTGAAGTAACAGGGTGGTAATTACAAATAAACCCATACTATATTTCACTGTCATGTTAAGCGTGTAAGCATTTGAATTGAGATGTTGTATTTTCTGAATTCCAAGTAGCCAATTTCAACAAGTCAAATTTTCTACTTGGGAAGTCGTGAGAGCCTCATTAAGCATGAGTTCCAAATCCAAGATGACAGATGAGCATCTACAAGACATTTACAGTGGACCATCCAGATACCCAGTGTTACCCACTTTATTACTACGTTCTCTGCCTAATAGCTAGAACCGGTAAGTCATTTCAGAGTAATTTACTATGCTAGAGTATTATGCTATAATAGCTAGAACCTGGTTAGCTGGAACCATCATGTTGTCCAAAATCAAAATCAGGTTTATTGGCCAAGTATGTTCACACATACAAGGAATTTGTTCCGGCTGTTAGTGAATCTTCAGTATTAACAATATACAGCTACTCTACATATAATTTACAGACAATACACAATATACAGAGAACTATAGTATACACAGACTATAAATAATAATGAACTGCCTACTTTTAACTATTAACATGCATAGTGCCAATCTACTGAATACCTGTACTGCACACTATGGACGTAAGTGAAGACCAGTGTACTATATACCCAGTTTATATACTATATATTGAACTATATACCCAGTAGAGTCGCCCTATTATTTAGATTCAGGACTGGGCATAATATATCAAGTAACTCACCATAAATCCTGGAGGTCCTCTGGGACCTGGCGGTCCTGGTGGTCCTGGCTGAGAAATCATTTGAACCTGAAGACAAATACAATTACAATTACAATTACAATTACGTTCACAGCTCTCCGTTCTAAACAGTAATGACAACACTGTAAACACTTCAATATCCAAAACACATAAACATATAACAATATCCTCAGTCCCAGCTGCAGAGCTCGCTTACTGACCAGATTGTCCTCCAGTCGGCTGTCTCCTTTCTCTCCTTTCTGTCCGTCTATCCCCTAAGAAACAAACAGGTGTTTTGATCCATGTAAACAACACTGCTGCAAAAATAGCAATAATGTTGTGCAGAGCAGATGATGATGGAGCTTTAGTGGGATTACGTACAGCTGGACCGGAAAGCCCCATTTCTCCTTTCTCCCCTCTCTCTCCGAGAGTGCCTGGGTCCCCAACCTCTCCTTTCTCCCCCTAATCACAACCAAGCAGTAAATGATAAGCTGCCAGTTGTGCCATATGTTGTCATATGGTGAACATGAGCTGCATATCTCACTTTTATGAATGCATCTCTGTGCACTTCCAGCAGAAATTAATTTACTTTAAAAGCATGGTTATAAAAGAGTTTTATAAAATGAGCCACATAATTTACTATGCTAATGTCCTATGCTATAATAGCTAAAACCGGTAGGTCATTTCAGAGTCATTTACTATGCTAGAGTATTATGCTATAATAGCTACAACCTGGTAGGTATGATAGTATCATTTAGTTAAACTGTCTTGGAATTATCCATCATGTTCTCCAAAATCAAAATCAGGTTTATTGGCCAAGTATGTTCGCACGTAAATTTCTTCCGGCTGTTAGTGACTCTCCAGTATTAACAATATACAGCTACTCTACATATAATTTACAGACAATACACAATATACAGAGAACTATAGTATAAACAGACTATAAATAATAATGAACTGCCTACTTTTAACTATTAACATGCATAGTGCCAATCTACTGAATACCTGTACTGCACACTATGGACATAAGTGAAGACCAGTCTTGAACTATATAACTGTTGTTCATAAAACGCTGTCTCATGACATTAGGATGTATAATTGCATATCCTCATAGTGCACACTGTTATTACCTTCTCGCCGTCAAGTCCAGCAGGTCCAGGAAGTCCCAGTTCCCCCTGTTTTACCAAGTGGATTGACACAACGTTATACAGGGAAATGACTTATTACTTATTAGCAACAACTGTGTTCAAACATTACTCCAAAAATGCTATAGCTCACCTTGTGACCGTCCCTTCCAGCTGGTCCTGGAGGACCAGGAGGGCCAGGAGGCCCCTTAAAGAAAAATAAGGAAATTTGAGTTTGAGAATTTGAGTTTTTCCATCTGTTTCTTATTTTGATGTTCAGAACTTAAGACCGTGCAAACGATCTTCAAAAGCTTTATCAATAAAACAACCAAGAAAACCAATAAACCAAAACCCAGACAACTGCAGGCAAATGCAGGCATGAACGTATTCTATATGATCAACCTTTTCAACTTCATAAATGGAGCTGTAGATGATTGAAATACTGATTGAGAAATCAAAATGTTTCAAAAGTGATAAATTAACTTATTTATGAATTAAAAAAATAAAAAATAAGTTATGTATATACACAAAAAAATTGTGTAATTATTCATTATATGTTTTCCTATTTCATTGTTTATTGTTTCCAAAATATGTGATATATTGATTATTTATTTTCATTATTTAACTGTAATTGTAATTATAAATAAAATAATAAAAATTTAATTCCCATTGTAATTTTTATACTCACATAATAAACATTTTTTGTTATTATTTATTACTACTTTTTATAGAATTAAAAGTTGTAAAATAGCCAAGGCCAAAAAGGTCAGTGTTTTTGTTTATTATTATATTATTAATATTATTTATTTTTAGGATTATTTGGAATTTCAAAATCAGCTAAATCAATCAGGTTTTGCCAAACATGCATTATTCACACTCGGTGTAACGCTGCATGCATGCGCTTCTCACTGTGAGTAAATCATACAATAAAAGGCTGAATGTATTATAGATAAATGTGATTGTTTCTGAAATCTTTTTGAATATTTTTTTCAGTTTGGTTTAATTTATTCAGAAACACCCCCTCCACAGAATGACTTCTTGTTGTTAGGTGAATGAGAGAATCATAACTAGCACTCCATGCATTCACTACAATTACCGAGACACTGATGGTGTGGATTGCCTGCCGGGGAAAAGCAATGCATTGTGTAAGATGTAATTTGGAGATTCTGTCTACATTCATAACTTCATCATTTCAGCTTCAAAAAAACATACTGATGGACATGTGATGCAGACTATGTTCAGTTTGCAGTTTGAACGTTGTGTTGGCTTATGTGTGTTATAACCTAATACCATGTCAGGAATGCTGTTTGGACCTGGACAGTAAATGTGTGCTAGTACTGGTCTAAAATGTGAACGTGTAGTTACCTGAAAAGCATCTAGAAGTTTATCGCTGAAGGCCATGACCTCACTGGAGCCTGATGCACCTTTCTCCCCAGGTGGACCCTGTCATAATAGAATAAATGACAAAACTTTAATTGGACAAAAGTATTTGGACACCTACTCATTCATTGTTTCTTCAGAAATCAAGGGTAGTAAGAAGAGCTTATCCTGCTTTGTTGGAGTAACTGTCTCTACTGTCCAAGGAAGAAGGATTTCTACTAGATTTTGGAGGAGGATTGCTGTGAGTATTTGATTGCATTCAATGACAAGAGCATTAGTGAGGTCAGTATGTTGGAGGATCACCATCCCACCTCATCCCCAACTCACCCACTTATGCTAAAAGTATTAAATGGAGCACCGTCAATCATTCCAGAGAGCACAGTTCTTCCACTGCTCCACAGCACATCTTGGGGGTCTTTATAGCCCCCTAGCATGTGGCTGGCATTAGGCAGCATGGTGCCAACAGGTTCATGTTTATCTGCTCCAGAGAGACCTATTCTATTGACGATCCTGGGTGCAACTTAGAGCTGAATGCATTCATTAGGTTTACAGGGGGTGTCCACAAATATCTGGACGTATAGAGTACCACTTATACGTACCACAAAGATACATGACTTATATAATACTGAATGCTAATGTATGTAATCAGTAGACCCAATTTCTGACTGTCCCTGTGGTGGATCTGTCTTGTAGGATGTTTCTATGAACACTCATACCCTGTGGTTATTCCTCGTGCTAATCTCAGTATTTATCTTATCTTAAGTGAAGCATAATCTGATTTTCACTTCACTCACCATTTCGCCCTGAGGTCCACTTTCCCCAACATCTCCTTTATCTCCCTTAAGAAAAAAAAGAACCACAAGCCAAGATATAAAGGAATACGCTCTGGGAATATCAGTTTCAACCAATTGTCTTTGCCAACCATATCTCCATCCAGGCTTACCTTCAGGCCAGGAAAGCCATCCATGCCTCGGTCACCCTTAAATCCTGGAGCACCTTGTTCTCCCTGGAAAACACAGAGGTATTTCTCAGAACCATTTCTCAAGCAGGCCATTGAGAGAGGACTGAATGTGACCCACTGAATCAGTGAAGACCCCACATCAAAGCACCCATATCAAAGCTATGCATTGCATTCTTCCTTCATTAGCAGGAAGTGTCCCTTGTAGATAATTAATAGAGAATTAACAGAGTATCAGTAACAGTAACCTTAACCTCAACCCAAAACCTAATTATAATCCTTATCCTGGCCCTAACCCTAACCTTAACCTCAACCCAAAACCTAATTATAATCCTTATCCTGGCCCTAATCCTAACCTTAACCTCAACCCAAAACCTAATTATAATCATTATCCTGGCCCTAATCCTAACCTTAACCTCAACCCAAAACCTAATTATAATCCTTATCCTGGCCCTAATCCTAACCTTAACCTCAACCCAAAACCTAATCCTAACCTTAACCTCAACTCAAAACCTAATTATAATCCTTATCCTGGCCCTAATCCTAACCTTAACCTTCACTCAAAACCTAATCCTAACCTTAACCTCAACTCAAAACCTAATTATAATCCTTATCCTGGCCCTAATCCTAACCTTAACCTCACCCCAAAACCTAATTATAATCATTATCCTAGCCCTAATCCTAACCTTAACCTCAACCCAAAACCTAATCCTAACCTTAACCTCAACTCAAAACCTAATTATAATCCTTATCCTGGCCCTAATCCTAACCTTAACCTTCACTCAAAACCTAATCCTAACCTTAACCTCAACTCAAAACCTAATTATAATCCTTATCCTAGCCCTAATCCTAACCTTAACCTCAACCCAAAACCTAATCCTAACCTTAACCTCAACTCAAAACCTAATTATAATCCTTATCCTGGCCCTAGTCCTAACCTTAACCTCACCCCAAAACCTAATTATAATCATTATCCTAGCCCTAATCCTAACCTTAACCTCAACCCAAAACCTAATCCTAACCTTAACCTCAACTCAAAACCTAATTATAATCCTTATCCTGACCCTAATCCTAACCTTAACCTCAACCCAAAACCTAATTATAATCATTATCCTAGCCCTAATCCTAACCTTAACCTCAACCCAAAATCTAATCCAAACCTTAACCTCAACTCAAAACCTAATTATAATCATTATCCTAGCCCTAATCCTAACCTTAACCTCAACTCAAAACCCAATTCTAACCCTTATCCTAGCCCTAACCCTAACCTTGGTCTCAACTCAAAACCTAATCATACCTTAACCTTAACTCAATGCCTAATCCTAAACCTTATCCTAGCCCTAACCTTAACCTCAACTCAACACTTAATCCTTATCCTAGCCCTAACCCTAACCTTAACCTCAACCAGGGACCTAATCCTTATCCTAGCCTTAACCCTAACCTTAACCTCAACCAGGGACCTAATACTTATCCTAGCCCTAACCCTAACCTTAACCCCAACTCAAATCCTAATCCTAACCTTCATACTATCCCAAACCTTAACCTAAACCTTAACTCAAAACCTAATCCTTATCCTAGCCCTAACCCCAACCTTAACCTCCACCCAAAACCTAACCCTAACCCTCATCCTTGCCCTTTACTCTCAGCCTAACCCAGTTAATCCAGTTCCAGACTTTGGTCAGCAGCAGCAGGTCTATAGCAGCAGCTGGTTGAGGATGCTGAGATGGTCAGTATTAGACCTGTTAGATGATCAGTGATCTCTCAGGTGAACGTCTACAGATCTGAACCTGGACTCTCCAGATAAACTCAAGAGCAGCTGAATTCAGTAGACATCTCTCGATGATCTACTGAATGTTCAGGTGCTGCTGCTTCACTGAGATGTTACTGAGAGTCTGTTGCGTTACTATTTCTTTTAAAAAGACTAGTGCAATTAAAGTGTAAAAAGTGCTTCATCAAATAAGCCCAGCTCAAATAACCATTTGAAGCACCTTTATTTTTAGGAGTGTGTGATGGAGTCTGGGTAAATTTCCAGCAAATCCGACCCGACAGCTCTTTTACTTTTGAATGAATATTTTAAGCTTCGCAGGGTGACTCTCAGAAGCACCATGTTTTTGTGTCCTCCTATGTCCTCCACTGAGTCAGTAATGTCACTTCTTTTCTTTTTAACAGGAAAAATGTGTTTGTAGTGCGGCTTCAAAGAAGACAGAGGGAGAGAGAGGAATGGGAAAACATGCAAAATGAGCAGCTGTATCAATCCGAGAGCAAGTCCATGAGGAAAACCAGGAACAGTGGCGAGGCAAAGATGAACGAAGAATAAAAGGAAGGAATGATGAAAGGAAGCCTGTTCAGGCCGTTAAGAGTGGAAAGGATGTGGAATTCTTCATTAGGAATCATTCCAGTGGTGGGAGGTCATTACTTTGAAATGGGATTAATCAGGTAACACCAGAATAACAGAATGAGTGTATTATAAATGAACCGCTGACCTTAGACCCCGGAGGTCCTTGTGGGCCTGGATAACCTTGTTGACCATCTTCACCCTGAGTGATCAGCGACCACGAGGTGTTAGTGTAAGACATATGAACACAATGACACACACACACACACACATTGTTCATCTCACTAATTGATATCAGAGCAACTTCAAATGAAAAAAGGCTTCGTCTCATCATGAGGCCACTAATGATGGCCCATAACGTGAGGCGCCATTATTAACAATCAGACTTGTTTTCGAGGGCAGCGGACGCTGAAAACCAATTACAGATTTTCACAGTCTCACAAACGCCACCATGAATGGCATGGGTGGCCGACACACTGTTTACATTTAACATACTGAGGAAGAGCTTGTGCTGTTCCAGAGAATGGAGAAAGATGTTGATCTTCTGCATACTCAGCTTTCTCAGAATAATAGCGTCCTCAAAACTCACTTATAATTCCAGAAAAATCATTGTCATTGGGCAGATAGCTCCAATATTTCCATGTTTCTGAAATAATAAATACTTCAGTACTTGGTTTCCATGGGTAGCATTCAAATACTGAGGTCGTGTTACCAAACATGGCTGAATTTATGCCTTAATAGCTCAGTGGAATGTGAATTTTGGCATATTCTCGAGTAATAAATGTCTGCTAGTGCCTTAATATAAGCATGTTGCCAAGGATTTATTGTTAAGGACACCTTGGAGAAGAGTCAGAGACGCGTTTAGCTTGGCTCTGGCCCTGCTATTTTGCTAACTAGGTCAAGTTAAGTACCGTACTTGATATCAGCAAGGTCCAGAAACACTAAAAAGATGTTTCTGCCCCAAATATCATGTAGAAAAGTAGAAAATGACAAGTCATCACCAGCATCCAACTTGTTGGATGGTTAGATCTGCTAGCTCTGCTAGCTTATTTGTGGCAGCCTCATGGCATGTTTAGCCTTGTTGTAGCCAGTCTTCTCCTCTACAAGAGTAAGACTCTTGCACCACATTATATTTTTCTGTCTATACTGTTTATTTGCTTGCGATTATGCCAATATATGCTCAGTAACACATATATAGAAGATATTAGAATATTCAAATTAGCCAGTTATTAGCCAAACACGATTTGTAGCATGGTTTCTTCAGTCAAATATGTGTGGAAGTGTCTATAAATCTGTATCATTTGTTCTTTCAGAGATCAGAATCTAGAATTCAGATCAGATTTCTAGAATTTGTGGTAAATTGTTCATAACAAATAACATAATACTGGGCGGAGCTTTTCTTCATGTGTTTCAGCTCTTTGGCTGTTTGGATTCAGTGGAATATCTGTTTATAAAGCAAATGCATAAAAAACACTGTTGTGTAATAGACTTGTGTGGTTCTTCACCCTCACACACTTATCCATTACAAACATTGTTTAGTACAGAACCAAGCATGGTTCTTCTATGGCATTGCTCAAGCGTCTTTATCTGTATGCAGGCTACATCTATGGGATTGCTTGGTAGTACAGCAGGATTAGGGTGTGTCTTACTGGATCTCCTGGTAAGCCTCTGGGTCCCTGTGGGAGGAGTGAAATGTAGTTAATGTTTGGACGGACAGCGAGTGATGAAGATCACTCAACAACAGTCGTTTTATGGCTTTGTGCGAAAGCTAGAGCACAAACCTCCATTCCATCTCGTCCAGGAGAACCCTACAGAGAAAAAGAGAAATGGGGAGAGAAGGAAGAAGGGTTAATGGAGAGATTGGTTATTGGTCATAGTTAGCTCCGTCACTCCAGAACATGTGGTTCTACTGCTCTTCAGCTCAATGCTGGAGTGCTACATAGCCCTCTAGTTGATGCTTGGTATTGGGCATGGCGACCTCAACTCCAAACGCATCCCAGCAAGGGAACAGTCAGGTCTTGAAGGTGATGTTGGTGTTAAAAGCAGTGTAAAAAATGGCTAAACAAGAATCTGAGACAAGAACCAAACTGTGATGGATAGACGACTGGGTCAGAACATCTCCAAAACATCAGGCAGGTCCTGTGGGGTGTTTTCTGCTATGTAGTGGTTCAAGAAAGGACAAACAGTGGACCAGCAACAGGCTCATGGGCATCTATGTCTCATTGATATGATCCACGGAGGTCCCACCTCATGACTTACACAACTTATAGGATCACAGGACACCTTCAGAGGTCTTGTGGAGGTTGTGGCAGCACAAGGGGGACCCTAATCAATATTAGGCATGGTATTAATGTTATGGCTGTTCGGTGTAAGCAAGTAATGCAAAACTGGTTTTGTATATGATGGTACCACTTCAAGTGATGTGTGTATTTTGCACATCCACAAGAGGTCAGTGTATCCCTATTTGGCTTGTAGTGGATGATCTTTGGATCATCTCTCTTTAGTCAAATACCCAAACACAGCTATCATGTAAGCCCACCTATACATTTTGACGTGTACATAATTTATTACATATCATAAATATCACTTTCATAATAAAGCTGTTCCTGAGGTATTTCACCAAAAGTGTGAGAAATCTGCCAATTTCCTCACTCGACCCTGCTACATAACACTGCTAGATTTTGGAGGAGCATTGCTGTGAGGATTTGATTGCATTCAGCAAAAGAGAGAGCGTTAGTGAGGTCAGGATGTTGGATGGTCACCAATCCACCTCATCCCAAACTCCCCAACTCACATCTAGAAAGTGTTGGATTGAGCACCACCATTCATCATTCTAGAGAACACAGTTCTTCCACTGCTCCACAGCTCAATGCTGGGGGGCTTTATACCCCCTAGCACATGGCTGGCATTATTAGGCAGCATGGTGCCAATAGGTTCATGATGTTTACCTGCTCAAGAGAGTCCTATTCTATTGACAATCCTGGGTGCAACTTAGAGCTGAATGCATTCATTAGGTGTACAGGGGGTGTCCACAAACATTTGGACGTATAGAGTACCACTTATATGTATCACTAAGATATATGACTTATATAATACTATAATAATCAATGCTGGGGGGGGTTTATACCCCTCTACAAGCCTACATCTGGTATTATTAGACATGCTGCCAATGGGTTCATAATGTTTATCTGCTCCAGAGAGAGAGTCCTATTCTTTTGGCAGTACTACTTTTCTACAGTGACTAGACAAGCTGTGTATGTGTGTACAATGGGTGCAACGTAAAGTAGCTAAATGCATTCGTTAAAAGAGGTGTCCACAAATATTTGGACATGTAGTGTAGTTGCATATAAGATATTATGATTTGACAGTTGCCTTCTTCCAAACTAGTATTGAAAGCTCCTATTGGTCCAAAGATAGGAGATAAAATGTCCCTTAATATTTTATGCCCTCCTCTGATTACAGAGTATGGATAGCTGTACTACTGTATATGATGGTACGATATAGTTTGTATTGCTTAAGCAGATATACACCCTTAAAAAGGGGTCTTTTCAGGGTTCTTTAGCAAAGGCAATGGTTCTTTATAGTACAGTGATGTCAGAAAGCTAAAAGAACCAGCAATGAGTGCTTATATAGTTCTTTTCCTGGTTAGATAGATACTATTGCTATCTATTGAGTCCTAGTTTAAATAATCATGGTTTTTCAGCAGTATATAGAAATATAGTATGTAGTAAATGGATTTTCTGCCTCTGTGGTCAAGAAGTAGCAGCCACACTCTTCCTCTTTTCACACTCCCTAATACAATCATATCATATCTATTACATGGCTTTGGCCTCTAATCTGAGAGAAAATGTTCCTCTGGGTCTCTTCTATGAGGAGAATGAGACCAGAGGAAGCTCTCAGAAAAGTCTGGTAGAATCAATCTTCCATGCCTCTGACTTTGATGCTACGGGGCATCTATTATCTTGTCTTCACTTCAGCTGACCACGTTCTTCTAATGAGGACGGTTTGGGAGCAGAACCATAACTGGAGAGGCGGGGGGTATGATAACAAGGCAGGGCTTCTTCATGCCTGCGGAAACATCTGTGCTCAAGATGGAGAGATTGCATAGATTTGGTTTCCTTACATTGTTTTTTTTTTCCTTTCTTTTCTTTTCTCTATCAAATCTGAGAGCTAGAAGGCCCAGTTATAAAAAGTTGCCCAACTCAGCATGATTACAGAGCAGTGGGGAGGCACAGTTGGTCAGTCGTTTTCAAAAAAACCCATTTACATTTGTACACTTTGAATGAACGCTGTAATGGATTTTGCCTGATGTCAGTCTTGTGTGTAGAATGCATGGCCCAAAGTCACTGTTAGGACTAGTCCACTAGTTAGGACTCCCACTATTACAGGTTGCCAACAGTTCTGGAAGGGTGAGTGCTGGGCTGGCATGTGCTTTCTAAAGTCAAATGAAGCTCCACTACATCTTTTCAAACTGCTGATTAGGGAATATCATTAAGAGGTTCAACATGCTTGGAGGAGAGCACTAAGCCCGGTGCTGTTACATCAGCTAAGATGGGGCATCCTATTTGTACACTCTTAAAAAGAGGGTCTCTATAAGGCAAGGATTCTATATAAAACCATGACAACACGGAAAACCTGTCGTAGACGGTCCCTTTGAGAACGTTTATAAAGGTTCTACTATTATTATGAGATGCAGAGCACTTTTTCAGTGCTATGTAGAACCCTATTCATGAACAGCATGCTGTAGTGCAGCCCTGGTGATAAGAATGACCATTAGGAGGCCAGGCATGACCATGCCGTCCAGTAATATTCAGTTTCCCAGTCTAAATATTATCATAGTATTATTAAAAGCTGTATAATATTCGCTGGAATGCCTTATGTATGTCTAATTGACCTTGATCTGTTGTAAAAGGGTTAAAACCACGTATGGACAGTCTAAGTAGGTAAGGTTGTGCATGTGCGCCAGAATGACTTGTCCTTGACCTGCAGCTCTCGAGTAAACACTGGGGGGAAAAGCCTCATGCAAGCACACGAAATTCAAAAAGCGTTGGGGTTAGTCGCGAGAAAATTGACGGAAAGAGTACAAAGGCCTTTTCAAAGGCCTTTACGGACTTTTCCATAAACATCATGTGACTGATGGCATCTGTAGTCGACCCGAGCTGTTGAAACAAGGTTGGTGATGTAACTTTGAAGAAGCATCTTTCCAACATGGAGCTAACCGCTGCTTTTATGTGCATCAACATTATGCGATTAGACGCTGACCACACTATGAAGCGTCCGGTAAATCTGCCGGAATAGATTTGTTTGTGGTTTGTTTACGGTCAGCAGTGCCGGGATTTTTCCTGCATCTAGTAGCTGTTGTGTGTGACAGTGTTACGAGCTCCTAGCCTCGAACATGCTAGCAGATGAGGTTCTTTAGTAAAAGCGATGGTTCTGTGCAGAACCATGAGAAAGTAAAGAACATTGGCTTTCTGCCAAGTTACATTCTTGCATGAGCTGCTTCTTAATGGAGTCCCTAATAATCAGTCAAAGAACACATTGTTTATTGGTGTAACTTGAACATTACCTTATTAGCTAAATTACCTACATTATCTAGCCATAATTAACTGTAGGTCCCCCTCGTGCCACAGAAAGAGGACTCCACAAGACCCCTGGGGGTGTCCTGTGGTAGCTGGCATCAAGACCTTAGTAGCAGACCCATTAAGTCCTGTAAGTTGTGAGATCGCTAAAGGTGCACATGGGCAGCCAACTCTAGCACCCAGGGAGCAAAGAGGGTGAAGGGCCTTGCTCAAGGGCCCAACAGTGGCAGCTTGCCGAGCACGGGTATCGAACCCACAACCATCTAACCTCTGAGCCACCACTGCCCCAGACTCCATGGGGCCTCCATGAGCATCAGTGGGCATTAGTTGCTCTTGACCCTGTGGCTGGTTCATCGATTGTCCTTTTACTTTTGGTAGGTACTGACCACTGCATATCAGGAACACCCCGCAAGTCCTGCCTGATGTATTGGAGATGCTCTGACCCAGTCGTCTAGAACATCAGAATTAGTTCTTGTCAAAGTGTCTCAGATTTTTATGCCATTTTATGCCATTTTTCCTGATTTCAACACCTTCCTCACCTTCAAGAACTGACTGTCTAATACATCCACCCTTATCAATGTTATTTACTTCAAGGACTGACAGTGGGTTTAATGTTTTGTATGGATGGTTTAAGTTTTGTGGTCATTCTCAATGTATTCGAGGACTGTAACAGGAGTCGTTTATCCATTGCTTCCACAAATTCTAGCCAGTAATTGCTTAAACCCTTTCTCCACCACATAGAAAAAAATCCAATGATGGCCTCTTCCTCCATGATGTACGTGAGAAAGCGTCTGTTTTTTACTCTCTGTCGTTATGGATCACATGATTTGCACAGACATACGTATCAACTGATGGTATCTGTGAAAGCTGGCAACATGTGACCGTTTCATGAGATTCAGATGTCAACCGCTCCTTTATTCTGCGAGCCAAAAGACTGCTGGTCCAGTCATCATGCCAGCTGCACATTACCATAGAAGCATTTTCAGGCTGCCACAGTCGCACTTCTGCTCTTCATGTAACCCTGAAGTTCTGGAAACCGGCTTCATCTTGAGGGCAATGCAAGACAGAGCCCTGGGCCATGTCTGTGTGTTCAGAGCCATGGGAAAACTGCTGAGCCTGAGACTTTTCTCTCCAGCCTGTCCCAGGACATGCAGCAGTAGCAGAGACACACTGTGGCCAGTCCTTACCAAAACCAGATGAGTCGTAATCCTTAGAATCTCCTTTTTTTTGTTTAGCTTTGTTTAAGTCACAGTGTATTAGGTATAGGCTGTGGCTTTGGAGGCCCCAGTGGGGTCTGATGAACTGAATTTGCCCCCTTTTTTCTGTTAAGGCCTTTGGGTCACCGCTGCAGAATGTTGAGATTACAAAGGTGTCCAAGGAGCTCCCCTGGTGTGTTTAACCCCACGGCACATAACGTTTATGAGCCAATCTGTGGAACCCAGGGACGAAGCCAACAGGCTGTAAATGTCATGGATGTAAAATTGAAATCATGCACTGAACATGTAAAAGCTCATGTAAGGACAAAGGAAACTGGGGGATGCTGTAAATAGGGCTGCAGTGATTAGCCAACAAAGTTAATAGTGAAATAAATTCCATGCCACTCAACTCCAACACTGTACACTGCACCAGCTGTTAAGCATGGTGGTGGTAGTATCATGTTCTGTGGCTGTTTTGCTGCCAGGAACTGGTACATTGCACAAAGTAGTTGGAATAATGAAGAGAGAACTATCACAGAATGTTTTTGCATCCTCAAACCGTCAGCTAGTCTTGGGCACAATTGGGTTTTCCAACAGTACAATGATCCCAAACACATCAACGATGGCAGTGAAATGGATAAAGCAGGTTAACACAGGTTTTATAATGGTCTTCCCAATGTCCTGATCTCAACACTGTTGAGGTTATGTGTGGGCTATGCTTTAAAATTAGGTCTATTCCAGGAAACCAACACATTTAATTGAACCTATTTTGCCGACAAGGTCAAATATCCAACCAGTATTCTGCCAGCAGCTTCTGGTCAAGGTGCAACTTGCTAAGGGACACATTTCCAAATATTAGGTGTACTGTATGTACATTTATGCACATGTGTGTATAATATAAATTTGCCACTGTGATCATTTCAGGAACCACTCAAAAATGAAACCTTTTTGTTGGTTTCTATTAAAGATGCATGTTGTCACTTATTCTGCCCCAGAAAAAGAAACAGTTCTGACAAACCACTGAAATCCTAAACGTTTTCATGACCTTCATGTCTATGATGTGTGACAGTAAACTTTCAACCAAAACTGTGCTTGATTCCTCAGATTGGAATCTGATTTAAGATAAGTTAAGAACTCCTAAGGCAGGGGTGGGCAACAGGGGCCGGAGTCCAGCTGATTACCTTGCTCTAACAGGCCTACTAAATCCGCCCCTCCAGGACCAGAATTGCCTACCCCACTCTATTTTTTAAACAACACATGCCATATAAGTAAGTCTTACTGGCTCTCCAATGGGTCCACGGGGTCCATCCTTCCCAGTATTCCCAGGAGGACCTCTTGGTCCTGGTGCTCCCGGAGGTCCGGGAGGGCCAGGTGGACCAGCCTGTCCTTGGTCACCCTGGTGGAAATAAAAGAACGAACATGTGGTTAACAGGCAAGTCAAGGAGTTGGGGGTGAAAATCCTCACAGAAACAGAAGCCTTGCAGCAGTAATGCCAGGTATGTGCATATTTCTCTATTAGTGATGGGCAATAACTTAACTCCTGGCTGAAACATCATTTCCAACCTGATTTCACAACCAGCTCATAGGATTTACAACAACTGCGGGCCGTTTTGTTTGGCTGGTTTTCATTTAAATGAAGTTGCAGGAAAAGCTGCCTGTTCTTGATCCCGGTTTTGATGTTTGATCTGAGCTGAATTACCAGAAATGTGCAGCTGTAAAATGTTGCTGCCCAACTGCTGAAGTTAAGGTCACAGTGGAAGTTGCAATGCTTTTACTTTGGCAAACAAGGGAAACATGCAATGGCTGCATATGCTGCTAGTGTTTACTGCTTGTACTAGCTCTTAAGAGATTCCACACATTGGGAAACAAATGTTCACTGACTGTTTCTTATGGTCTTAATGATCTTTAATAATTAAGGCCATTGCACATTGAATGAGACGTGAATATAATAATAATTGGAATTAAAAAATGCTTAATACCCAAAATCCATCCAGAAATAAACAGAGGACAGTGTCCCAGGTGCTTGTTCTAATTACTTGATCTGTAGCTCATATAGATCCAGTTGCTAGTCAGCTCTGCCAGTATTTAGTAAGACTGGTCCTGAGCTACGGATTAGGCAAAACCGAGGAAAGCAGACAGGAAAGGAAGTTTCCTGTAAGTATTTGGACACAGCTGAGAACAGAGAGTCTCTGTGCCTCATTCATAAAGTTTATGAGCGTTTTCTCACAGCTGGGATGTTCTTAGATGAAGACACACTGTTCCTCTGAAGGGTATTAAAAGGTTCTAGATAAAATCAAGGAGGCCCTACTCAGTATTAGTATAGTACACCATGCATTTCAAGTGCATCAGATTCTACAATGGCTTTGCTTTGATTAACGGTGAGCTTTAAATCAGTGGGTTTTCAGGACAGGACAGTTCAGGACAGAGTATCCCAATGGCTGTCCATGTTAATCAAAGGTGACGTATGTCTTTAACTGATAACAACACACATACGGCATAAACACACACATAATCAAGACACACACATAGTTACAGTTAGTGCGGGAGAAGGCGCAGTTCAGTGAAGTAAAGCGACATGCCTTGCACTCATGCTACCTTCAGCATACGTCTCTGGAAGGTGGGCTGGTCAGCAGAGATGAAGCCGTGGTCATAGCGGGGAAAGACCATCTGAGCGGTCGTGAGCAGGAAGAAGGAGAAAAGCACAGATAGAAACGAGGAAGGAAGATGAGAGCAGAAATAAGATAAGCTACGTCTGAAGGCAGAATTACAGAGCTTGCACTTTTTCGGTGGAGAGAAAGAGGCGTCAGGTGAACACAGAGAAAACCGGACAAGTCAGTGAGGTCATCTGTGGTCAGCAGGATAGTGGAGAAGCAGGAAAAGAGATGGCCCTGGGAGATAGAATCCCTAAGGCCAGAGGGTACGGAGTCAGAGGAGGGACAAACCTTGATGAGAATCTGGTTACTGTGCAGGCCTGCGTGAGTGGCCTGACCCTAAAGTAGAGGATGGACATAACTCATCACAGAGCACATCAACCACTCAGCATTTTCATCAGCTCCTTCTTTTCATAGCTAGAATGTAATCTCTGACCTCACCACAGTTTGATTTTATGGTGAAGAAAATGATTCAGTTTATCATGAATGTTTTAATTCCACTTGATGCTACCCGATGCTGGTTTCACCAAAATGGATTTACAATGGATTCAGATTCATTTACAATGGATTCAGAGTCCTTTGGAAATAATAATTCAATTCATTTGCATAATTTCAAAATAATTGAATTCTACATCAAACTACTACAATGAAACAATTCAGTGCAGTACACAATTTTAGATTTCATTGTATGATTCAATTTTATTCGGATTCCTTAACTATTAGAAATAATAATCCAATGTATCATAAAAGTCCAAATATTACCACAGTTTAATTTATTTTTTATTTGATACAGATACTTAAAAAGAAAAATGCATCATAAAATTTCAAATGTTACCATGATTTGGCTCGTTTTGATTTTGATTTTTGGTAAAACAATTCCATTAAGAAATCAATAGAATTTTTTTCTACACCTTTTTCACTAAATGTACATTTTCACCATAATTTGATTTAATTTAATTCTGATTCCTTCAGAAATGATAATTCAATATATCATAAAAGTTAAAATTTCACCACAATTTACTTTTTATTTCATTTTGATTCTTTAAAAAACACCAGTGCATCATAAAATTTCGAATTTCACCATGATTTGATTTAATGTGAATTTACCTGATTTTGTGTAAAACAATTCAGTTTTTAAAAAAATGCTAATTTTTTCACCACATTTACACTTTCACAAAAATCTGATTTAGAAAAAAAAATCACCATACGTTTTTTTTCGATTCTTTTGAAACAACATTGTCATATGCACCAGAAATTTTAAATGTTATTATGGTTTGATTCAGTTAGGTTCTTATTCTTTTGAATAATTCAGTTGTGTAAAGGTTCACTGTTATGTCATTCAGTTTAATTTTGTGTCATTTGGAACTAAAAAATATTATAATGCACCATAGTTTCACCACTATTTCATGATTATTTAAGAAACTGGTTAATGCATCATCACAATTTAAAATGTCTTCATATCTTGAAATTATGTTTTTCAAATATCATTGGAGGAACTATTTGCAATGTAGTGGAATACAATAAAGACATGTATAATACAATGTTTTTTAACTCAATTCTTTAGAAAATGAGGAATAGTATTTAGATTCTGAACATCCCAAAGTCAACCGCAGAACCGATGGACCACCTGTTGATCACAATTGAGTTCTACTCCTCTTAGCAGCCACACCTGTGTACGTAATCTTACATTGCTGCTGCCACCAAGTCCATTTGAAAGTGTCTATGATTTTATTAATTTACCTTGATAATTGTGTATAGTGGCTATACCTGTAATTTGCAGAATTTCACATTCAAAAACTCACATTTCAAATAAAGGACAAAACTATCATTAATAATTAATTTGCTAAACATTATCTGTATATATATATATATATCCCGTTATCTATTCATGTACATATATTCAGCATTACACCAAGTAGTTATGAATTTATGAGTAGACAGAGTATAATGGCCTACTATAGTGCAGGTATGCCCCAATTGCTCAAATTGATTATAAAATATAATTGTAACTCATAAAACACAAAGTGCTGTTTTACTGTTTTCCAACGTATCATGTGTTCCAAACACAATATGAGTGAATATTTCAAGGCTGTTGATTTTGCCCTCCTGAATCAGATCAGTGGCTGGAAACGACATATTCATGTGTGTTTGTTGCTGTAAACCATAGTTACGGAGGTCCAGCTAGGCCTGAATTGTCCTGCTGACAGTAATGGAGACGATAGTCTGGGAAACAGCAGGAAAATCAGAACGTCTGCCGCCAGAGATTTTAAACACCAGCCGTGCCAGCTTCGCTTAGATAGCGCTCGCTCTGTCTCTGTCTCTCTCGCTCTATCTCTCTTTCTCTCTCTCTCTGGGAAAAGTGGGTAAGACAGAAAAGAGATGGAAAGTACGGAGTAAAGGTTTGTAAAAACAAGGTGAACAAGGATGTGCGAGGCAGATCTATTGTGAGAGAGAGAGAGAGAGAGAGAGAGAGAGAGAGGGAGAGAGGGAGAGACTGGCCATGAGGGATGTGTTAGCCAGACTGCGGTGGGCTGTGGAATAGCTGAGGTTTCCCACACTGCAGCTTCACTCTGCTCTGTCATATTCACTCAGATACACACACACACACACACACACACACACACACACACACTGAGCAACACACACACTTGTGTGTGTTTTTTTTAATGCAGTGTAAAAACATGGGGTCGTGGGGTCAATATATACTATTTAAATATTGTGTCTTCAATTTTACAGTTTTTCACTTTTGGACAGAAAGTGAATCTGGCAGTTGTTCTTTATATTATATCAGAGTTTTATGATGAACGGACCAATAGAAATGCTCCAAAATGACTTGGAATGAAATCTTTTTACATTGACTTCCATTGAAAGTTAAGAAGGTTTTCTCCCTCTCCTGTAAATGTGACAATTTGGAGATACAAAGTTTTTGTGTAACAGTGAGAAGTTTGTAATCTTGACCTTTATCATAAATCCTGACCTTTCTCATAGCCTCAGTACAGTGTTCTGCAAATGTACAAAAACAAACCCAAAACACACACATGTACAGACTACATACATGCTCAGCTCACTGAGCCCTCTGTCTTACACAATCAGACATTCAGCTTCAAAGTGATGCACTTCCCCTGCTACCATCACTAAGCTTCAAGGGGGTTTAGTGCACGAGAAAAGAGACCCTCACAGAGAAAGAGAAAGGGGAAAGTGACAGAGGGAGAGAGAGAGAGGGGGGGGGGGTGAGAGAGTGAAGATAAAAGCTAAACAGACATTAATAAATGAACTGAAGTGCTGTCAAAATTCCTCTCACACTTTCCCTTGATCCCAGATTTGTAATGGATCATTACTCTTCACTGCATCCCTGAAGCCATATAAAGGGGGGTATTTGTGTGTGTATCCACTTATTCCGGTGATTACAGGGTGGTGCTGATGTGATATGTGTGGAGAAACCACTTGACGGTGTTCCACAAGTAACTAGTAGGCGCATTTGTGGGAATTTGGAATGGTATAATGCCCCTGAATAAAACCCTTGTATTATCACTCTCCGAAAAAAAGGCACCACACTGTCACTGGAGTGATAATGCTGTTGTTATGAGGTGGTACCCTCAAGAGTACATCTACAGTACCATTAGGAAGGGAACACTGTTGACTCCTGAACAGGGGTAGGCCTTTAAATATCCATGTCCATCATGGAAAAGTGGACATAGTGGTCCTTCAAGGTACATCATTGGACATGAGGGACCCTTTTTTGTAGACTCTCAAGCTTGTACCTTGGGGAACTGGCAGTATAGAATCATGCCATACAGCATGGGTTGCCCAACTGGAAACCAGAAGGTTTTGTGCATGGGTTTTATGTTGTCCCCGCATATGGATGCCCACCAGGGTCGGTGATGGAACCAGGGAGGGTAAACTTGGGTCCCATCAGGATTGTACACTGGGTATAACAGTGGGGCCCATTTGAGAAGCCCAACTGGGTACCAGTAACAACACATGTATAAACCCACTCAGAGCCTACACCTACCTGGAACCCAGGTAGCTCATGTTTCACCCACGCGAGCCCCACATGAGCATGTCGGCTGGGATCTGCTTAGGCATCAGCTGCTGTAGTGGATTATGGATGACTTTGGGCCAGCCACAAGAGCAATAATGCTTTGGTTTAAGGTGCTTTGGTGACTGAGAAACATACCTGTCTATTGTAAGAATACCATGTGGACCACTGAGTAAACCCTTTAAACCCTTTAAAGGCTTGTATTATGGCCATACTTCAAGTGTGCACCCTCAAAAGAACAAGTTAAATATTAAATATTATCTACTTTTTGCTGTATATCTGTGAGAACTTACCCTTGGGCCAGCTTCTCCTTGATCACCCTAAAAAAAAGACAATGTTTATGAACATCACCATAACAACCATCAATACCATCATGGGCAACACCGTCAGTACCATCATTTTTTAAAAGGTTTCTTAGAAAGGCATCATTACGCAAGGATTGCTGTTTCTAGCTCCTGGGCTCCCCCTACAGTCCCCTCAACAAGCACATGCTTTACACATGCATTTATTGACAAGCTGAGAGATACAGAACTGTCACTGAAAGTGAATGATGAACGTGGACTGAGGCGGTAGAGGAGTATTACAGGATTTTACAGTAGTTTTACACTATGGGCAGTGGTGGCTCAGCGGTTTGAGATTTGGGCTATTGACGACAGGGTTGTGGGTTCAATACCCAGGCTTGGAAAGCTGCCACTGTTGGGCCCTTGAGCAAGGCCATTAACCCTCTTTGTTCTGGAGCCACTGGAGTTGGATGTGTGTGTGTGTGCTCACTGTCCCTAGTTCACTAGTGTGTGTGTTCACTACCACAGATGGGTAAAATGCGGAGGACACATTTCGCAGAGTTAACGGTGTTTCAGAGACGCTTTCCTCTGTATTACAGCCAGTGGACCATCAACATGATTCTGAAGCTGCTATTTTAAGGTAAAAATGCTGTAATGTTGCTTTAAAATAGAGTTTAAACACTGATTCTTTTGCCGTGCACTGTGATTTCTGTCTGTACCTGTATTTGCATGTTCATTAGCCTCAATCAGGCTTGTTTGTGGTACGTTTAGGAAAGTCAAAGCCACAGAGAGATAAAAGACAGGAGCAGTTTGTGGAACAGTGGTTAAAGCGATTCACGTTGGGAGCACTGGCACGCTCCTGCGTCCCAATGAGTCTGACAAGGGAAAACTGATTAGGGGAAAATCGGGCATACTCCAATGGCTCCATATGGCTCTCGCCAGTGGGTCGTTTAATCAACAGGAATATTTCGAGGCTGGTTCTGTTTACCAGTGTTTCTCTCGCGAGTCGTATCGTTCATGTGTCCGTGTGCAAGAATGGCAACACGGAGTAAACGTGCTGGTTGCTGTGAGACGGTCTGGAAACACATCTGGATGTCGTGAAATGGAGAAGACTGTGGGAGCACAATGAGAGGTGATTACCTTTGTAGGTGTGGGCCTATGGTGATGTATGGGCTAATGGATGGGTTCTGTACGTGTGCTGGGTGTGCTGAGGTCACTTATGTGTATCAATTTTTACCTTATCTCCCTTCGGTCCAGCAGGTCCCTGAGGAGAGGAGAGAGGGGAGGAGATATGATAGCATCAGTTACCTAAAAACAGTTTATTGACTACCCTGTACAGGACCTCAGTTCAAGTACACTGTACACTGTCCAAATGTTTGTGGACACCCCTTCTACTGCTACTAAGTTGCACCCATTGGTGACACAGATCCCTGTAGAAAGTTGTATAAAGCCCCTCCAGCATTGAGACGGTTCCCTAAAATGATGGATGGTGCTCCATCCAATACTTTTGGGATGAGTTGGGGATGGGGTAATGTGGTGATCATCCAACATCCCAACTTTACTAACTCTTGTCTCTTACCAAATGCATCCATATCCTCACAGCAATGCTTGAACATCTAGTAGAAAGCCTACAGTTAGACAGTTACTCCAACTAACTTTCTTAATACCCCTGATTTCAGAAGAAGCATTGAACAAGCAGGCGTCCCAATACTTTTGTCCAAATGTTCAAGCGTACGAATCTGAGCCACTTTGACAAGGGACAAATTGTGACAACTAGATGACAGACATCTCAGAACATCTCCAAAACATCAGGCAGGTCCTGTGGGGTGAACCGGCACCATGGAAGTCCCACCTCACAACTCACAGGACTTAAAGTACTTGTACTAATGTCTTGGTGCCAGATATCACAGTAAACCTTCTGAAGTCTTGTGGAATGTGTCATGATTAGTAGGAGGCACAAGGGAGCAGGTGGTAAACCTTGACTTGACATTAGGTGTCATCTGGTACAAAATACAGAAGCTCTCAGACTGAAGAGCTGCAGTAGGGTTCGGATCATGTGAAGCTCCAGATAAGCAGAAGGTGACTTTCAAGCTGCCTCCTGTGGAGATACAGCTGGGCTTTGAGGCAAACCCCAACTTCGGCCAATATCACACCTGGTTAAGATTCACAGCTGAATTTTTCTCGAGCGTGAAACAAAACATCTTGACATCTCTTTTGCACGGCGAACCACAGATTGATGATGTTTGGAGGTCTAACAGAGGAGATGCATTTTCAGAGAGTCCGCTCAGTCTAAGTAGTTTAGATGGCTATAGATAAATGGCTTTCCCTTGGCAAAGACAGCGAGAGAAACAAGGGGCCCTAGGAAGATGACCCATGTGGAAGAATGGGAATTAAGAGTGATGAGCTTCTTTCTTTACTGTGTAATCCATTACTTCCATCTCATTTGTGGCTAGATGGATGGAGACTAGAACTTTGTGGTCTGTCTCTATACAGTATCTTAGCTGATAAATGGCTGGAAAAGCTAGACATGTTGTTTTTAAATCCTCTGTCTCCACATAGGGGCAAAACCACGCTTTGCCATTTAACCAGCATGGGGTAACAGTTACCAGATGGGTGTAGAGGCTGCTACTGAAACTTCACTATCTAATTGCACATACAATCCAGCCAAAGTTGGAAACGTGTCAACCTTTCCCAGGCGACAAGACACATCTCTCAAATCTGCGGTCAAGACTCAAACAGATGAATGAGGCAAAAATATGTAAATTACCTGACTTCCTTTAGGACCAGGAGCACCCTTTGGTTGACACAGGATCAAGTAGACATAGAGGAAGAAGAACAGAGCAAACATCAACATTTTCAGTACCAAAACTCAATGGAATATTACAATCTTAAAATATGATGGATCCTAAGATGGTTATTTCCAATGATGCAGTAGAGGGACCACCAATGGGTTTCTTAATAATCCTTAAGTGGCTTCAGTAGAGGTTTCAAACCAAACAACCCCCCGCTGAGTATGTTTCCCTCCACAAAACGACCACTGCAGAAAATGACATTTCAGCAAGGATCAGATAAGTGCTTGTGCTAATGGAAAAACGTCAGGTCTTCACAAGTCAGAAGAATCAGAGAGAGGACTATACTGAGAGGTCTATAGGTCCAAACCTATGTCTAACTGGTTCAACATGATGGAACATCTGCGACATTTTGACTGACCAGCAAAATCACCAGATCTCAAACTCAGTTCTCAATCTGAAACAGCAAAGCTCTCAAAGAGTGGACAGGACATTTCTCAGAGTCTCTCAGAGACTGGTGGAATCCTCACCTAACATGATTTGATGCTGCTATTAGAGCGAGGTCACATATAACCCAGTATTTGAGAAGAAAAAATGGTGTCTGCGACTATCTGGGCTGGTGAGGTTGTTGTGGTAGGTAAAATACACAAGGTTAGTCACTTCCATTCTATTCATTTTGGTCCAATTGAATTCAGTTGTCCATATATTGTCTCAGCTTTCCTTTAGGGTCATTCCAGGATTCGGTTGCCATTTATTCATTTGATAATTTTTACAATATGGGAATGTCTGGGTAAAAGGGTTGAGTAAAAGTTAAAGAACACAATTCTACTTTTGTACAATTCTACTTTTCTGTACTTTTTCCACAATTTTAATAACCTAAACTATATGTCTAAATGTTTGTGGACAGCCCTTAAGGAATGCATTCATCTATTGCTGATACAGATGTGCAACTGCACGCACTCACACACAGCTTGCCTGTATAGACATATTGCCAATACAATTGGACTCTATTGACCTATTGCACCATGCCTAATGCCAGGCGTGGGCTAAAAGGGGTTTTAGGTCCCCCAGCATTAAGCTGTGACCCATCAAAACGTTTGAGTTGGGGAGTTGAGGATGAAGTGGGGTGATGATCATCCAACATCCTGACCCTAGTAACACTCTTGTCTCGCTAAAATGCAATCAAATCCAAAACCATTTGAAAGAAACAATGAATGATAAGGTGTCCCAATACTTTTATCCGTTTAGTATATGTATAAATGTATACATGCTGGATGTACAAATGGCGTCCTATTGGCCAGAATCACCCAACAATTTAAGTTGGTTAGACTCCAATATAACAAATATTTCAAATATATTTAAAATATGATCTGAACAGAAATGGCATATGTTCTCTAACCTGGTATTTTGAGCTTCAAATATTACGTTGACCCCAGCCTAGTCCTACCTGTGTCCAATATTTCTGCTCAGCAGTTAGTTCTGCCCAACCACAGAGATCTCACAGCGCAGAGCATTTGAAACTGAATACTCTTCTACAGGCACTTTAACAGCTATGTCTACAAGCTCTCACTGCATCACATATGTGCACATGTCGCCCAGCTGTCAGTCAAAGCTGAAGTGGGGTGAGTGGGGGAGGTGGTAGGAGTACTCACGGGTTTACCGTCCAAGCCAAGAGGTCCCTGAATGGAGAGAAGGGGAAGAGAAACGAGCAATTAAACCACAGGGCTTCGCTAGTGAAGCAGGGCAGTAAAGAACAAAGACCAGGGCGATTCCAGATCAGTTATAGAAGGAGGTGTGGGAACAGTAAATCAGAAAAGAGTCAGGAGGTAAGGGAAGAACAGAATGGCATTCTGAGCATAGCATGACATCACGCATACTATTGCACATGAGAGCATTGTGGGGTCCGTAAGAAGGCCACCTACTAGCAAGAAGAACATTAACATGTGTTGGACATAAAAAACAAACGTTGATTCATTTCACATGGCAAACAGAACTGTTTGACCCGTTTGTCAACAACAAGTATATTCTCTGGAGAACAAAGCAAAGAAGCTGTGTAATCTTGAGAGAAGCAAAACCATCAACCAGCATCTACTGGGACATCTCACTGATTTGACACAGTCAAAACAAGAGGAATATGATGAAAAGCAATGGAAAGAATCCATTTGTGGACCAGTGGACTACACCTCCACATCTGTGACCCAAGGAAAGACTCCACCAGCTCCTTTAGTCTTGAACAAAAACATAAAACTTAAAAAGCTCCAGTCAAAGTACAACACTGGAGAGTCTGAAGAAGCTTAATGGAGATGACTTTTGACCTAGGTGGTATTTATCTACCCTCAATGTTTTTTGTTTTTTTTCTCTCTCTGCACTCGTCAAAGTTCACCAGTCTCTTGAGGTGTGACCTCTTGGTTGGACCCATGCTGGACCCATGCTGGACCCTTTGGCTACTGTGTCTTTTTGTTCCTGACTCTCAGAAGCGGAAAGCAAAATACCGGAATGGGCTTGATCGTAAACCCCATTTTACGGTTCAAATGTTCAGACCTGTCCGTCTGTTCTTGTTACGTGAAGGAAAGTGGTGTCAGTTGCTACACGCTGACATGCACACAATAGCCAGGCTAAGGTTTTTTTTTCATACAAAGGCAGCATGAGGGCAGATTTTCTGAAGTCTGAACAGCAAAATAGCCCAGTTAGTAAAGGCAAGATTAGAAAAAACAGCAGAACCGGCAAATATAGTGTTTTGGATGCTAAATGACTAGCTATTGATTTGATTTAACAAGCTTTTAGGTCACTTTGAGCTCTTTCACCTTTTGTTACTCTGACTGTTGGGTGTCATAAAGCTGTCATCACACATGTAGCACTTCAAAAAGTGACATAAAATTAAAAAAGACTCAATCTCAGGACAACATGCATTAGTCATGTCCTGCTTAGACCAATTTAGACCTTAGTTGGACCATGGAAATCGATGCTGTGGTCATATCTTACCAGACTAGTAGACTTAGCCAGGCTAGTTTTAACCACATAAAGAATATTTAGAGATAAAGCTATGGACCAAATCGAAATGTTTGTTAGACTATGGGTATGTGGCACTTCTGAGAAGATAACCCACAGTCGATAAGAAGTAGGCTTATCGTATGTGAATTCTTTCGCATGGTTTATATGGATGCAATAAAGAGTTCAAGCTAGCTATTTTCTGCTAGACCCAGTACAGATCTGCATCTGAGGAGTTTTTAAGGCTCTGTAAAAACCTGCGTTTTCATGTCGTCTATTTCATTTCAGGCCACAGGAAACCTCAAAAATGGTAATATCTCGCAAACCAGAATGAGAATGAGATACTAGTCTGAATATTGAAGTGTGGGAGAATCCAACAGTGGTCTGGATGTGGCTGTGTAGGTGAAACATTTTTGCAATGAGTCCATCTGGGAATGGTTAAGCTGGCTAGCCTCCCTGGTGGCTAGTCATGATGAGCAGACATGGTGTGCACACAAAGGTCACACTGGTCATCTCTAAACAGAGACAAATGAATCTTAAGGTCAGAAATGTAGACTGATTAATGGTGGCTAGAATGCTATGATCTATCGAGCTAAGCTACAATTTCTGCTACTGGGGCGTTAGGCCTAGGGTCCGGCCCTGGAGAGTCTTCAGGTCAGTGGTGGATGTTTACTTGGAAAAGAAATGAACCATCAGATCTTTCAGGAGATCTTTTCAGATGTAGGACTACAGGTATGATTAGCCTAGAGGTATATAGCTGTAAAGGTGAGGGATTTGTGCTCTGCTCTATTCCAGCATCCATCATCAGATTTCAATCTTACAGCCTTATCATTCATACAGTCACATTTTCATATTCAGAGTCCATGTGGGCAGAGCAAATATGAGCAGGTTCCACTGAATAACAATAAGCAAGAAGAATAAAAATGCTCCAGAAGCCTCTTGTGGCCTCGTGTTTTCATTCATCCAGCTCATGGATTCTGCAAGGCGTGTTCCAATGTTAACATTGCTGATATTGCTGATATTCGCATGACCAGTGGTGCCTTTTGCTTGTAAATAGAACTTCAGGCTCAATTAGCGTCAGTCCTAAACAAATTCATGGCATGGCAGTAGATGGAAATACTAACTGAGATGAAACTGAGAACTGAAAACATCAGTGGAGCTAGCAGACTAGTTAAAAGCTGTACTGGGGCTGCAGTCACAGGCTCAAATGGCTCACTACTCTCTATATAGAGCACTGTACAATGATCAGCCATAACATTAAAACCACCTGTCCAATATTGTGTACTTCTCCCTCGTGCTACCAAAACTGCTCTGACCTAGCAAGGCCTCAAGATCACCTTTGGTATCTGCCACCAACTGGTTAGCAGCATATTCCGGTGGGACCAACAGTTACTTGGTGCTGCTTCACTGGATGTGCTTCCCTCGGTAGGTACTGATCACTGAACACCAGCTCGCAAGATCTGCATGAAGTTTTGGAGATGTTCACAGTTTGGTTCTTGTCAAAGTGTCTCAGATTCATACACTTGACATTTTTCCTGCTTTCACCACCTTCATCACGTTCAGGAACTGACTGCTCACTTGCTGCCTAATATGGGCTATCCACCCCTTGACCGGTGCCACTGTAGATGAAGATCATCAATGTTATTCACTTCACCTTCACCGGTTGTAATGTTATGGCTAATTGGTATTCATTAGTACATCAGTCAAATTGCACTATATGTTAAATAAGAAATTGTGTAACCTATGTTTGTCTGTAAATAGATTTTATTAGACATACACTATATGGACAAAAGTATTGGGACACCTGATAATTTTGTAATTTTGTAAAATGTATCTTAACAGAGTTTATCCTGCTTTTTTAGAGTAACTATCTCTACTTTCCAGGTTACTCGATTTTGGAGAAGTATGGCTGTGAGGATTTGATTGCGTTCAGCAACAATAGCAGTGAAAGTGAGGTCATGATGCTGAAAGATGACAACTTCACATCATCCCCAACTCTCCAACTTGTCCCAAAAAGCATTGGATGGAGCACCACCACCCATCATTCCAGAGAACACAGTTCTTCCACTGCTCCACAGCTCAATGCTACTAGCCCACGCCTGGCATTAGGCAGCATGGTGCCACTAGGTTCATGTTTATTTGCTGTAGAGAGTCCTATTCTATTGGCAATATTTCTTTGCAGGGACAGGGACAGTTGTTTGTGTGCTTTTGCACTTCTGTGTCATCATAGTTAAATATATTCATTAGAAGGTGTGTCCGCAAACATTTGGACATATGGTGTATTATACACTACTTGGGTCCACTTTTTTATCTTTACCTCTTTGTTGTTGTCTGTAAACACTGGGGTTATAATAACTTTGCACATTCCCAAAGCCCACAAGTAAAACCATGTCCAAGATCTGACCGGACACTGGAACTGAAGAACCTAATCAAGAAAAACAGCCTCAAATTGAACTTGTGTGACGCTGAAGTCTGAAATATGAAGGGAAAAGAAAATAACACGAGAGCCTTAGAATAGCAG
Source organism: Salminus brasiliensis (assembly GCF_030463535.1). Classification (NCBI taxonomy): domain Eukaryota; kingdom Metazoa; phylum Chordata; class Actinopteri; order Characiformes; family Bryconidae; genus Salminus; species Salminus brasiliensis. The sequence continues at coordinate 32,472,741 of NC_132896.1, read as the reverse complement.
GTTTACCACACATATTCCGTTGGGAGCAAAAGATCGACAAACCGAGGAATCAGATTACCAGTAAAACCCCATGTGGCGAGTGCGAAATGGAATAATAGCTTTTTTGTCCGATGCCCTTTGTCAGCATTGAACTTCTTCTCCTCCATCATAAATAGCAAATTCATCCCAGAGAAGGCTTTGGATGCTTTCAGACCAGGCCTATCCAAGCATTCCAGCTGAAATTGGTCTCCGTGGTGGCCTCAGTACCACAGGATTGGAAAACGTGGACGCTCTCTCTCCAGTTGCACTCTGAAGGGACCCAGCCGTCAGCCTGGACCTCACTGTTTCCAATCAACCTGAGAAGATGCTTAAAACACAAGGGCCTGGAACCAGAACTTAGGCCATGTCTTTTTAATTTGCTGTAAATGGACACAGCTAGGAAAGTGAGCTGAGCACACTGTGATAAATAGACTTGAGTGAAGGTTGTCCTGAATGTTCCTGGGGGGGTTTGGACTGATGAAGAACATTTGCTTTTATTCATTTAAGCTGAAGTTTTTCTTGATTTTAATCAAATCATATATTTGACGTCTACGTTGCTGCCGTTATGAACCACTGCATTAAGTTCGCTTTTTGCTGGTATGGCAGAATTTACAGAACCTCCTTGCCAAATCAATGAATCCAGCTGACATTAAATAAAGAGCACTCTTAAAAACGAAGGCTCTTTAATGGTTCTGGGCTTGGGCGCAGTGTTTTATTAAAAAACTGCAAAGGGAAATTCGACCATCATTTCATATTTTCTTCATAATTAAAGGAATAAGATGTAAACAAAGTCGTTTAGGGTGGATTTGGACAGAAAGTCAGAATCTTTACAGAAACTCAGAAGATTAGAATGAGTTTCTGATACGTTTAGGACGGTTTTGAGAGATACTTTTGACTGGAAATAGAAATTCTAAACACAGTAGTAGTGTAATGTGCTCATTAGAGGAAGATGAGGAGAATTTCGCTTGAACAGCAGCATAAAGTTACAAATTCAACACAAAGAGATCTGAGTGTTGAGGAGCATCGTACAACTTATCTCCACCACCTTCTAAAGAAGAAGAGCACCAGCATCTATGGTTGAAGATATTACATATATATCCCACCATTCTGAAGTGGACGTGTCAGGTACTTGTGAAGCTCTTGGGTTAGCTCTTAGGCTTGCGTCTTGCTTATAACCCCACAAGCGACTGACACATCCACTTCACTGGAGCTCCATAACCGAGTTTCCCTCCACAAAATGGTAAGAG